>NC_067231.1:7691711-7991711 GCF_019924925.1 Ctenopharyngodon idella
TCGTCACGCCGCCACTCGCTGCACCCGCCACGCCAGCCTTTCCCGCTCCTCCAGTGGTGAACCCCCGTCTGGCTCTGCCAGAAAGTTCGATGCACCCCAACGAGGTGTAAGGGTTTCCTTCTCCAGTGTTCACTTATTGTTAATCAACAACCCTCGCTGTATCCCACAGAAACCAGTCGCTATCCTTCGTGTGCTCCCGCTTACCCGGCAAAGCGCTGGACTGGCCACTGCTGTCTGGAGAGATGATACTCAGTATTCCCTACATTCGCTGAGTTCCTACAACGATTCAGAGAGGTGTTTGAACATCCCGTGGGGGGCCAAGTCCGGGCGATCAGCTGCTCTCTCTCACTCAGGGCAAAACAACGGCAGCTGAGTATGCTTTACAGTTTCGCACTCTGGCGGCCCAAACCAACTGGGTGAAGACGCATTGAAATTACTGTTTCGTCGAGGCCTGACCATGCAAGCGGAGCTCGCCTGCCGGGATGAAGGTAGCTCATTGAACTCATTTTATTGAACTTTCCATTCACATTGACAATCTCCTCCTCACGACGCCCCACACGCGTCGCCAGTTCTACCAGTTCAAACCCCGAACCATGCAGCTGGGCTTCGCTCCGCTTCAACCAGAGGAGAGAGAGAGAGACGTCAAATGCACCTTTGTTTGTACTGTGGTCTGGCTGGTCACTTCAAAATTAACTGCCCAGTTCGACCCACGCCTACCAGCTCCGAAGCGGTGAGTCCTCCATTCTATCTGATTACTCACCCACCTGCCTCAAGATTCCCGTTCAAATCATTGTTAACGACGAATTGTTTCCGCAAGCCCTTCTGGACTCTGGTGTGGCTGGGAATTTCATGTCTGACACTTTCATTAAAGAACACAATATTCCCCTAACAGACTGCCATTTTCCATTAACAGTGGAGGCGTTAGATGGAAAACCGATTGGAGGAGGAAGTGTGGCATACATCACCAATGAACTCGGACTACAGATCGGAATTCTTCACCACAAACGCATACAATTTTATGTCATTCATTCACCCAACAACCCCATCACCTTGGTCTGCCGTGGTTCCAAACCCATAATCCACATAATCTCATGGAAGGAGGGACAGATATTGCAGTGGGACGCCTCCTGCCATAAGAACTGCTTACAACAGTCATTCCCCTGCCAATTCAAACGGTCAAGCTGAACGAAACCAACCCCGAGAAGCTTAACATCCCGGCCGAATACGCCGATTTAGCTGTGGCATTCAGCAAACAGAAGTCGACCGAATTACCTCCTCATCGCCCTGGGGACTGTGCTATCGAACTGCTACCAGGTACCACACCGCCTAAGGGCAGAATCTTCCCTTTGTCTCAGCCCGAATCTGCCTATGAAGGCGTACATGAGGAGGAGTTAGCCAAGGGGTTCATTCGACCATCCACGTCACCCGCCTCGTCAGGCTTTTCTTTGTGAAGAAAAAGGACGGAGGACTACAACCCTGTAAAGATTACAGAGGTTTGAATGACATCACCGTCAAATTCCGTTATCCCCTGCCTCTGGTACCCGCTGCTCTCGAACAGTTACGGCAGGCCGAGTATTTCACCACTGGACCTCTGCTGTGCATATAACCTCATTCGTATAAGGGAGGGGGACGAGTGGAAGACTGCTTTCTCCGACCACCGGCCACTACGAGACCCTTGTCATGCCGTTCGGGCTCTCCAATAGTCCGTCAGTGTTCCAGTCTTACATCAACGACTTATCCAGCATCAATTATACGCCAAAGCAGAAAAGTGCGAGTTTCACCAAACCTCCACCCTCCTTCCTTGGGTATGTCATCAGCCGAAACGGGGTCGCTATGGATGATAGCAAAGTTAAAGCTGTACTCGACTGGCCCAAACCACGCACACTCAAAGAACTACAGAGGTTTCTGGGCTTTGCAAATTTCTACAGGCGGTTCATACGCAGTTTCAGCAGTGTTGCAGCTCCGCTAACCTCCATGACTAAACGTCAGACATCTCGCTTACACTGGTCCCCGGAAGCTGACGAAGCATTCAACAAATTAAAAGAACGGTTCACCACGGCACCCATTCTCCGTCACCCAGACCCTGACCGACCTTTCATAGTGGAAGTAGACGCCTCTAACACTGGCATCGGAGCCATTCTGTCCCAGCGCCAGGGTACCCCTGAGAAAATGTTTCCCTGCGCCTTCTATTCCAGAAAGTTATCTGCAGCAGAACGGAATTATGATGTGGGTGACCGTGAATTACTGGCAATGAAAGCGGCGCTGGAGGAATGGCGCCATTGGTTGGAGGGAGCGCAACATCCATTCACCGTGCTCACTGACCATAAGAACTTAGAATACCTCCGCTCCGCCAAGCGCTTGAATCCCCGCCAGGCTCGATGGGCCATGTTCTTTACCCGCTTCCAGTTCAAAGTGACTTATAGACCTGGGTCCAAAAACACTAAAGCCGACGCACTGTCCCGACAGACAGATCGGGTAGAAAAACTGGACACAGAAGAACATATAATTCCTAGCACACTCCTCCTAGCACCAGTCCAGTGGGACATAATGTCAGAAATCACGCAGGCCAACGAACAGTCCGCACCACCAACTGCGTGTCCGCCGGACCACACATTTGTACCAGCCCTTTAAGAGATAAACTTTTGCACCACGTCCACGACCTTCCCAGTTCTGGTCACCCAGGCATCACCGCCACTCATAACCTTCTCCAAAACCAATTCTGGTGGGATTCCATGCTCCAAGACGTCATTCGGTTTGTCCACAACTGCACAGCCTGCCAGACATCCAAAACCCCTCATCAATCTCCGGCTGGTCTGCTTCAGCCACTGCCCATTCCACAACGCCCCTGGTCACACATCGCCATAGACTTTGTCACCAACCTTCCCGTATCACAAGGCAACACCACCATCCTCACTGTTATAGATCGCTTCTCAAAAGCCTGCCGCCTCATTCCTCTGCCCAAGCTCCCCACTGCTTTCGAGACGGCTGAATTGCTCTG
The DNA here is from genome assembly GCF_019924925.1 of Ctenopharyngodon idella. Lineage (NCBI taxonomy): Eukaryota > Metazoa > Chordata > Actinopteri > Cypriniformes > Xenocyprididae > Ctenopharyngodon > Ctenopharyngodon idella. The sequence goes on from NC_067231.1 coordinate 7,694,710, forward strand.
CAATATCGTCTTCAGATTTAACGGATTACCTGAGGACATAGTGTCAGATAGAGGTCCTCAATTTACTTCTCGAGTCTGGTCAGCATTCTTCAAAAACCTGAATGTCAACATCAGTCTCAAGTCTGGCTACCACCCAGAATCCAACGGGCAGACAGAGCGGATGAATCAAGAACTCACACGCTTTCTAGGCACCTACTGCCAAAGAGACCAGATGGAATGGAGTCGATACTTGATGTGGGTGGAATACGCTCAAAATTCCCTCAGAAACCAGCCACAGGGATTACCCCCTTCCAGTGCGTCCTAGGCTATCAACCTCCTTTGTTCCCGTGGTCAGGTGAACCCTCTGAGCTACCGTCAGTCAACGAGTGGATGCGAAAGAGTGAGGAGACCTGGGATCTGGCTCATCACCATCTGCAACGCGCTATCAGGAGACAAGAGGTCCAGGCCAACCGACACCGGCGACCGAATCCCCAGTACACTGTGGGGCAATGGGTTTGGCTATCCACCAGGGACCTACGGCTGAGACTTCCATGCAAAAAAACTCAGTCCCAGGTTTGTAGGGCCTTTCCAAATTACCTCCTGTTTCTTTTCGGTTAGATTTACCTGCTAATTATCGTGTCTCTCCCACTTTCCATGTTTCGCTGCTGAAACCGAGCCGAGGGCCGTCATCCCCCACCACTGATGATTGAGGGCGAGGAGGCCTATCAAGTCCGAGAACTGCTCGATTCAAGGCGTCGGGGTCAGAGACTGCAATATCTGGTCGACTGGGAGGGGTACGGACCGGAGGAGCGATCCTGGGTCGACGCGGGTAATATCCTGGCCCCTGCACTCATGGAGGAATTCCATCGGACGCACCCGGAGAGACCGGCCCCTCAACCACGTGGTAGACCCCGGCCATATTCCTGCACTACATCACGCACACACTATTTAAGACACGCACACACACCACATCTTCGCGAAGTCTTGATTTGCTACGGTAGTCATTTCTGAGCGTTATTCTGTGGATTGATATCTTGTTATTACCCGGACTGTCTGTTATCTGTGAACCTCTGCCGCCTGCCCTGAACCTTGCCTGTACTCTGGACTGTGATTGTTTGCCGCCTGTCTTGATCCCTGCCTGTGACCCATCTCTGATCCTTGCTGCCAGCCTCAACCCCTCCCTGTCCCTGTTTACGATACTGCTCTGCCCTTGTCTGTACTACTGCTGTATTTAATAAAGCTGCAAATAGATCCACACACTGTTGACCCATCATTACAACTATGTAAACAAAACAACAGAGTTTAAAAGACTGAAGAGCTGATTGACTCTTTGGATACTGATACACCATTAAACCCTCGACGCTGAGAAGCTCAGAGCTGACTACATGTTCAAAGCAGGATTATTGTATTTTATACTATAATGCTGAAGTTTTATTTGCCTTTTCATTCTTGTTTATTATAAAAAGAAAAGTAACCAATTGAAATAAATTTAATTGATTACAAAAACTGCCTACATGTCATGGTTATGTTCAATTTAGTTCAGTCATATCTGTATTAGTTCTTGCCTGTTTCTATGGCAACTCATTTGTTATTCATCACATTCAGATGTTCATGATTTAGTTCCTCATTTACCCTGTGTATAAATATCCCGTTATGTTCATTCTGTTGTCGGTTCATGGTAACGCATGCACTCAGTTTGGTTACGTTTGTCTTCTGTAATAAAGCCTGTTAATCTTACTCTCTTTGATCGTGTTCCTGTATACACCACGCTCTGCTAAAGTGTGACACTACTGAGGCTTGATTTATAGTATTTTAAGACTTTGAATAAGAACATACCACAGAGAAGACTTCTGACCAAACTGTAAGTAATTTAAAATGCTTACAATTTGGGCCAGACTCGACTTACTTTACCTAACCTGAGGATAATAAATAATAAGGTAAGGTCTTAAGATCAAAACACACACCGCAAAACAACAAGTCTTTTTATGGTACTGTAAAACAAGTTAATTTAAACTTTATCAGAAGTGCATAAATACAACTTCCCAAAATCTAGGGCATTCTTGTACCGGAAAAGTTGGTAAATCAGGTTAATAATTACATTTAATGTTTTACACATATAGTCAGTTATTTTCAGTATATTTTGTATATAATTATACAGTAACAGCAAGAAAAGAATGAAATTTTGTCCTCAAATTACTTTTTTTGTATTTATTAATCCATGCATTTATTCAGTTCTGCTTCTGTTGATACAGGATGATGTTGTATGTGGAAAATAACATTTAAATAAATTTTGTGGATTCAACACAAGTTAAACTCCATCAGCCACATTTGTTTCATTAGTATAAACACAAGTCTTCAACATTATGTATCACTTACTAGTAGTTTTTTGTATGTAAATTAACACTCAATCTTTACATTTTTTTTCATAACATAAAGCTGGTAAACCTGGTAACTTTTGTAAGAAATTCACATGGATACCAGAGAGTGGAGTGACCATCTATATCAGAGGTCAGAAATATATCAGAGGTCAAGATAATCACTGACATGTGAAAATAGTTCATGTATTTAATTAAAAACAAACAAAAATTCAAACTTGCATATGGACGTACATTTGAGATAATCATTCCTCATAGTCACAGCCTGTTTTATTAAGTTAGGTCCAATAAATACTATTAGTGTCAGATTCTAACCTGTGCTAGCATACAGATCAGACAATCCATTTACATGACCAGAGATTCCTATGATTTTCCCTTTACATGCTTTAAGGTTGCCAACCGCTGAGCTATATAAATTTAAAGAGAGAGAGAGAGAGATGAGTAAAAGTTATTTTCTGTTGTGATCAACATAGTGCCACAAATGTTGTGAATAGAGATAAACATCTACTGAACCTGGAACATCTCTTTGATTATGATTAACAATTAACTTGAACTACTTATTTACCTGAAGCAATATAAATTAAGTACAAAAGACAGTAAATCAGGACACTATAAAAGGAACACGAGAGGCTGTGGGGATGACAGAGCAAGAGCTGGAAACAAACATCAGTGAAGAATGAAGGCTTTAGTATGTATACTGCTGCTGTTGGAAACCTTTGTGTTTGTCGTCCAGCAGCAGGTAGATGGAGGACTCAATGAGAATGAGATCAGTCAACAGATCAGCTCTGAGGACGGAAGACAGAATCCACCTCAAACAGACACTTTGAGAGCTGAAGCTTCAACTGACAGCCAACAATACTGCAATCTGTGCATCCCTGACATCCATGCAGCACTGAGAGAACTGACCGCCACCGTTACAGAGCAGAAAGGAAACATCAGAGAACTGACCGCCACCGTTGTACAGAGCAGAAAGAAAACATCAGAGAACTGAGTGGAATGAGATGAACAAGAAAAAATGAAGGTACTTCACCAAAACATTCACTCTTTTATCAATGATACTCAAAGTAAAAACCACCATGCAATACATTGAATAGTGTAAATGTTAGTGTAAAGTTGAGTGTATACTGTGAAATTGTGTTATCTATTACAAAGAATCAGTGTAAATGTCATTTAACAGAATCTTTATTCTTCACAGAAATTTCAAATTCTTACTCTGAGTCAAGTGGAGTTGAGAAAGGAAAATAGAGGTGAAAGTGTGCTGAATGATGTTTAAAATTCAGTGTAAACATTCTCAGGATTAATACAGGTAAATATATCACAGTATTGCTTATGTTTTTTCAATAACAGACAGGAAAATAGCTTTTTCAGCTTCAAGATGGAATCTGGGCAGTCGATAATTGTCCTTTTACCACTGAAATCACACTAACCTACAGGAACGTCTTCACAAACATAGGGAACGCCTACAACCCAATTACAGGTAATTATCAATGAAATGGAGTCAGTAAAACTCAGTTTATAGTAATGAAAACCCTTCTGCTCCATTCAGAACTCTCTGCAGGTTGTGTAATGGTATAAGATAATTAAATGATCTGTCATCTTTAAAAACTATTACGAGTGTGTTTGGTAATTGAGAGAAATCATACAGGAAACAGCTGATTCTGTATCTCTTGTTATTTGATTTAGGTGTTTCACAGCCCCACTGAAAGGAGCGTACATGTTCAGAATTCACTGTATATGGTATTGCCCCAACATCTAGCAGACTGCAAGCCATTTTTAAGAATGAAAGCAGGTAGTTTATAGCACATGCTTATCTGCCTCAAATGATTTAGAACTCCTCAGAATGGAGTTGTGTTGATCCTGGGAGGTTGGAGATGTTGTCTAATTTGAGACTTTGGGTCTGGCAGGAGGATATATGATACCCAGGAATAACCACAACACTTTCAGTGGTTATCTATGTTTCCCTTAAGATAACAGGAGCTTTGCAGATGTGATTCCAGTATTTCTGAATCTTCAGCGTATGATTTAAGATGAAAAATCATGAAGAATCATTAACATAAGAACCTGTATTACTGAGGACTAATGTTTGTTTTGAAATTTCAATAGATTACTGTAAAAAAGTCAGTATAATACACTAAAATCATAAGTTCTGATCTGTCTATACATGTAAGTTTATATAAAGAGTTTCAGCACTAAGACAGGACAGGACCCATGAATATCACGTGACTCAAAAGTGTTTTGTTAAAGTAGTAAATCTAGGAAAGTTAAATTATAATTTTTAAGTGTATCTGTTACTTGATCCTTGATCTGTATCTCTTCATCCTATACATTAATAAAGTAAGATAATAAAGGAACATTATGGCATTTTCTTTTCCTCATATTTTCATGAACATTTCCCCATCAAACCAGACAATAATATGTTAGGTCAACAATGTTTGTTTTGAAGTCACAATATCATATTTGTGTGTTATAATAATGGCATTGTCATGTAATGCATGACATGCAGATTTCATTTATTTAGTTTTTGTCTCAAAAATCTAAGAAGTTTATTTTTCTGTCACAAGCCTCTCATTCTGTCACAGACACGCCAGGCTCTACACTAACCCAATCACAACACACTCCCTCTCCTGAGTATTAACCGGCCACACCTGACCACAGCAGCATAAAACACACTCCTGAACACTCACTCTCTGTCCGGTCTCGTTAATGCATACTGAACTGTTATGCTTACCTTCAGGACTCCTTTAAACAACTACTTACCTGTCTCCAGCGTTCTCTGTGATTCCTCGTGTCTCCTCGTCTCCTGTGAGTTTCAGTGTGTTCGTCTGCTCCACGTCAACCTGCATCCACGCTCCCCTGGGAAAACAAGACAAGTATCAGATCCAGTATCACGTCCCGTCTATGTATCCACCTGCTTCAACTCACCTGCACTCTGCCTGCACGCTCTGTTGTTGTTCAATAAACTCTGTTTCCACTTACCAGTGTCTCCGCTCCCTTCTGTCTGTAACACATTCTTACCAAAGCTGATTTTACATTGGGCTCAAGTCTCAAACCAGGCTTCAGACAAGGAATCAAACAAGCCTGGTTCCATAAGGGAATTGTAGGACAAAAGGGGAAGGTCTTCCCACTTCTACAGTATACAATCCAACATCTAATTGTAGATCAAAAGCTAATCAAGTCATCTTCACTTATATAGCACTTTTCACAATACATATTGTCTCAGAGCAGCTTCACAGTGACAATAGGAAAATTATTATCGAGCTAAAGTTGGTTTTTGATTGAATCACTTCCGTTGTAAAAAATTGTTAATTATTACTTTAGGGGCCACTTAAATGACACCCTTCCTACTGAAAAACCGAATACCTCCAATGCATTCTTGCCGTTTATTTACATGTTTAGTCTATAGGTTTGCGTGTTTGAGTGTGTATGTGCGCAGAATCCTATAGTCCCATTTTCATTTAGACAGTACAGTATATGCCTAGCAAGCAGTGAAGTATGTCATCAATCTATGGGCTGCATGAAATACCCAGTGCAGTCATGTCTGGAACATGCAGGTGTACACCTGGAAGCCTGAAGATGGAGCTCCAGAATGGATTCAGGGTCTGAGTGGTCACAACATTGTATGGGACTTTTTTCATCTCCTATCTTCTAGGGGAGAGATACTAAAGATGAAGCTAACCATGATGTGAACCATATTAAAAAATAATTTGAACTTCCAAAAGAGCTTCTCAACATGAAAAACCAAAAGGCAAATTTGCCTTGATCTTTTGACATATAAGAGTTCTTTGAACCATTAAAACATCCTGTAAGTTTCATAGTTTAAAAAGTCTTCCTCATTATAAACAAAGCATTTATTTTAAGGAGACCTATAAGAACTTACACTGACAAGAAGTGAAAGCCAAAAGAACGTTACACTGCAGCACCAGCGTCCAGCAGCAGCCCTACGCTTCCTCCATTTTGGGGTGAAAGCGAGTCGGCAGTCCACTAGTTTCTATGGCAATATCAGCTGCTTTGTTAAAAAAAGTACATTAAAGCTGAAATCCAACCTGAATGATGACAACACAGAATAACATACAATCACTAGTGATCATCAAATCCTTTTAACAGTTTATTTTACACACTTTGTGTTTAAGTCTTCCACATCTTTTTCTCAACAAAACCTTTGCTCTCTAGAAACCCAGTCAGTTTGTGTTGAAATTCTTTGACGTTCAGGTATTAGCATTATAAACACTGAATTAATACCAACATATGAAATTAAATTAAGGACATGCATCAGAAAAATTGGGAATGTTGGACAATAAATATATAATAGAATATAACAGCTTGACAGTAAACTGTTTTTGCAGTGTTGTCTTATATTAATGTCCATTAAAGCTAGACTATGTGAACAAAACAACACAGCCACTGTGTCCAAAAGTGGGAATTATGGGATAACAGACACAGCAATGCCGGAAGGCAGGGAGGTACTGGTAGCTCAGGGGGCCACCAGGGCAGTGGTATTTCAGGAAGCCAGGGAGGTACAGGGGGCGCTGAAGACTCAGAGAGCCAGGGAGGTACAGGGGGCGCTGGAGACTCAGAGAGCCAGGGAGGTACAGGGGGCGCTGGAGACTCAGGAACATGGTTTCCCCCCGCCCCCCTTCTTGTAACCATATGTGGTCTTGTTTTCCCACCCTATCGTGTTTAGTCTTGATTTAATCCTCTCAGGATGCTTTAATTAACAATGTATATCATGTTATGGTGAAATGCATCATGTTATTTTTTACTGTACTTTGGGGTAAAACTGTACTAATCGGAATACCACCATAAACATGCAAGTCAGGTTGTACAAGTGAAACAAAGAAACTCTCTCCCGCTCAAAATACACACTCAGCACTGGCCGGCTTGTCCAAGGAGGGGTGTGGACTGATTTGTCCTTAAGACAACGACACGCCTGGTCTTTGCTGGTGTAACGGAGTTAAAAAGAACATTTATTCTAATGATATTCATGGTGTTGAATTAAATGAAATTAGAGGATAAACTATATCAAATGGTGTTTTGGTGCCCGCTAGTGGTTAATGCATTGCAGACATCCATTATTTTGTCCTTTTGCAACCTACCGTAGTTCAGAAGAAAATGGCTGACACTGCTGCGGGTAAGCGCGTTTCTCTTCTCTCCTGTTTATTGTGTTAAAAAAATGTGATAAAAGTGTGTTTAAATGAGTTTTTCAAATGTAAACATTTGTAGTGATTATATCAACAAATGTACAATGAGTTTGATGAATTTATATGTCCGATGGAAACTTTGTTGAGTAATTATCGTTGTACGTCGTGCCTCAGACAGTGAAATTAGAATGTAATAAATTTCCAAATTAGAATGTAATAAAACTATTCTTAATAGAGAATTACATGAAGAATAAAGTTTCAAATTTGATGGCCACCTAAAAAAAAAAAAAAAGATAATTTTTGCAAATGTAAGTAAAGTTAAAGATATATTTTTATATGTGTACTTGATAATCTACAATAGTATTAAATATGTTTTGATCAACACTGATGTTTATGTCAGGACTCACAGTTCACAAAAGACTAAAAGACAAAAGGAAACAAGAGGCAAAACATTGTATGCAGAAACAACAACAATTTTTGGCCATCTGATTTTCTAATTGTTTTATGGACATTGTCATGATCCCTGCCTGTGTTCCTGGTGTCTACTCTGTTGTTTGTGCACCTCATGTTTCCCTGCTGCTGTTCCCCTTGTTTGTTACCATGGACAATTATTGACCACGCCCCCTCATTAACTCGTTATCTTGTTAAGCTTGTTTGTGCCTGTGTATAAGTAGTGCCTGTGTCTCACTTATCCCCTGCAAAGTATTGTTTAGTGTAAGAGCTGCAATTCTGAGCGTTTTCTGGGTTTTTCCTGTATCTTGGTGTCCTGATCATTGCCTGTTCATGGATTTCCCTGTTTTGCCTGTTTTTTCTGCCTCGTTGTTTGTTTGGACTGCCTTTCTGCCGTGTTTTTGACCTGTTGCCTGTACTTTGGATTTTGATTGTGATTTACCCTTCTCAATAAACTGTGTTTGGATCCTCAGCCTTTGACTCTCGGAGCAGTTCGTTACAGAATACTTCACCAGGTATGGGTCCAGCAGTTGAGATCATCCCACTTACGTAAAGGTAATCGACCACTTGAAGACCATATACAGGACTTTTTGAACATTGCCAATTTCTCTAACCTCCCAGACTATGCTCTCATAGACTTCTTCTGTTATGGACTCAATGAATATTATCAATCTAAGCTCATCCGTGATGGTCCATGAGAGTCACTTACTGAGTTTTTGGACTATGCTCTGCTGTTAGCTGGTTCCTCCTTCACTGTTGGGGAGATGGAGGATGCTTCCCCTAAAAATTTTTTCAGGAGGGGCAGTACACACCAAGCTCCAGTGGCCACGGAGCTTGGCCCATCACAGTCTCCAGCATGCCCAGTTCTGATGATTGCTAGCCCTGTGATATATGTACCTTCCTGCCCTGTAGTTTCTGTACCAAAGCCAGTTTACAAGATGGCTGCCACTCCAGAGACTGTTCACAACATGGCTGCCTTTCCAGAGTCTCATCCCGTCATGGCCGCCAAGCCAGTGTCTTCGGACAAGATGGTCGCTCCGCCTGTGTCTTCGGACAAGATGGCTGCCCCACCTGAACCTCCAGCTGTCATGGCCGCTACAGCCTTCACAGGTGCCTCACTAGAGTCTTCAGCCATCATGGATGGCAAATCTGTGTTCCCGGTCGCCATGAGCACTGCACATGAAGACGTTCAGGCTTTTCCTAAGCTCTTGAGACTGGCTTCAAGTCTGGAGGACACACCATTGATGTCAGTACGTGCAGCCAGCATCCCTAGATCAGCGCCATCTAGACCACCGGCCTTAGCACTCTCGAGCCTGTCTACTGTAAAGACTGAGACCAATTAGACACAATTATTTGTCATATTTAACCCATAATCTTTAAAACTCACTCTGAGGCCTCCGGGACCCTCCCCCCTGTGCAAGGGCCTCAGTTACCATGGCCCATCAGATAAGGCTGGGTTTTATTGCACAAAACTATGTAGCCCTCAAAACAGACTTCCCTGCATTAATTTATAGAAAAATTGATCTATAAATGAACATGCATACCAGGACATTGTGTTTTTAGGATTATGACTGTTTTGTGCAGCATGATGGGAACCAATGGCTAACATAAACTCACCTATACGAAGTTTGGTGTCTACGAGTTTGTATTTTGAAGATTTAAATGATCATGTATATGATATATTGATACCTGTGCAACATATCAGTATTACAAGAATCTTTAATAGGTTTTTCTCCATCTTTAACCAATCCAGTTACACAATCTGCTCAAGACAAAGATCGTAAACTTTCCTGTCGGAAGCTCAAGTATGACTGGTCCACTATCCACTGAGGAGGAATGGCCAGCAGCATAGGTCAACCCTCAGGGGTATAACTTCTCCCGGAGCTTGAAAGCCAGCGCACAATGCTCCTCCCTCTCTCTTGCTTCTTGGACGGACTGAAGAGACCCCCTGCTGGGCGGCCTGTTCAGGCCAAGGCCTGTAGTCCTTAACCTGCACCCCAGCCATGTGCTCATCGAAAAGAGTGAAAGAACTCTTCCCTACTAAAAGTCAAACTAACCACGCAAGTTTGTCATCGTTCCTTCATTCAATGCAGAAGGCATAGATTGCAAGTTCTCTTAGGACTTCCTACGGCAACAGTATATCCGGATGATCTTCAAAAGGCTGAGGCCTAATGCAAGTATCATACAATATACTAAATTGCTGTTAGTTAGTTAAAGTTGTGAACCTCCTTTGTTACCAAATGAGCTTTGTAATGTATACTGATGATTCTTTCCTGGGTTTTTTAGCTTCTCCATAGCTCCATTTTCTGTCCCACTTCCGGTTCAACTCTATTATTGCTCATTTTACATATGTATGTGTGACTTGTGTATGTATGTGTTCGTGATTTAGTTAATAAAACTTGTGCACAATACATATTTGGTTCTGACTCCCTGTCTGCTAATAAATTGCCTCTTAAATGATTTAGATTTTGCTACCAGCTCCAAGTGGTGTAAATGTTAAGAAAGAATTATTTTACTATGGCCATGAAAAATACCCTTCTCTTGGAATTAATTAATGATCAATACAGAGTGTTCACAGGATGAAACTGATTGATTAACTTGATGTAGCTCCGTTACAATTACAATTAATCTGATTAACTGATTCAAATATTCATAATTAATCATAATTAATAATTATGGGTCCTCAAACCTCTGTGCCTGGCCGTCTGCTCAGCAGCACATTACAGCACAAATTAAAACAAAAGTAAAAAGCAGTCCTAATGCTGTAATACATTACAATGATTGTTACACAAGACTGGACAGATTCTAAAATCACTGAACTATAAATCATTTATGTAAAGAACAATTGACAAAAATACAATTGATCAAACTTATTCTTTCAACATTTTAGATTTTGTCATCAAGTGTGGTATAAAATGCAGACAAACAACATTTTCACTGTTACTACTGCACATCCACATGAATCAGAAGGGACGCTCTGAATAAACATTTAACAATGATGTTAAAGTACATCATCCAGATCGCTTCCACCCAGCACTGTCAGCAGTAAGATTTTGTGTCTGACAGCAAGTCAGGATAGCTCTCACACACTGCAGCATTCAAATAAATAAAAGTCACTGGTTCACGTAAATAGAAGACACAGGCAAAGGGTAACTGATGTTTCAACAAAACAGGTGTTGGCCTAAAAAAAATCTTTTTTAATATATGAGCCAAAGGTATCATACCACAGCAGACTGAGCAGGGTAATAACAGCATGTGATTTAAAAAAAAAAAGTCCTGGCACTCTCCATGTGCTAAAGCAGGACAATCGTGTCTCCATAAAGCAATTGCAAAATGGCATCTTTTAAAACTGACTGAAATCTGTTCAGGACCGAAGAGAGTCATGCCAGGTCAGATACATTTGCGAGTAGTTTACTCCATAAAAAGGTCTACCTGCCCCAAATCTTTTCAAGATCTTCCAAGGCCATCCAAAAGAAACGTCACATGTGGAGTGTGTTGGGCATTGATTTATCAAGAATGGAGTGATGTAAATCGCAATTTTAATGACCATATTCTTATCACTAGGGGTGACTAGCAAATTGATTAGATTCATGATTTTTAGCAAATTCAGGACGATTCTTTATGATTCAGTTAGATTTAGTGCATTCATAAGATTATTTAAATGCTTCAAACAACAGAATTTTGGGTGAGCTAATCCTTTAATTTGAATTAGAGACCTGCACTCCCAAAATTTGATGGGCGCGTGCGGTAAGATGATCATGTGTGCGGGTTGCGGGAAAATCACATGATTCGCGGGACTCCCGCGAAATAGAAAAAGCTAATTATAAAATATCTAAAAACGAATAAATTGTTAGATATATTACAAAAAAGCAACAAGAGCAACTAATATAAAATAAAAACAATTTACAGTCGCAAGCATATGAGAGATTCTATTTATAACTTGTGTTTGCATTGTTGAGCAGTGTAGCCAATCACAGACATATCTGTTGATTTCTGAGACGCAATGGTAAATCTGTTAGAATCTACTTACCGCTCAAAACGAGTTTTGTTTACACCTGGTATTAAGATGCAGTTTGGTCAATCACATCAAAAGTGGATGACGCTAAATACAGGTGTAAACGTCTACAATGTTTTGAGCTTATCCACTTTCGAACATGTCCAGAGGTAGTCGAAAACGCATTTGACCAGACTGCTTTCATAGTGTAGACGTTCACGTGGTCGAATGTGATCTAATAGCCACAAAAGATCACCTAGTGACCTAATGCGTAACATTTTGGGAAGCTCTAGTCAGACGGGATTTAAAATTTGTCGGCTGAAGACCTAAGTTTAGCTTGAAGATGAAAAATGCACCAAGCACAATGTTCTCTTACGAGATCAAAACAGAAACGAAAGCTGACGCTCTCTGTATGTTTTCTCCAGTTGTGTTCATATGCAAATTGCATGAGCTTATGTCGTCCATTAAATTGAAAGATCTGAAAAAGCCCCTACATTTACCCGCCCATAGACCCTCCCCTCGAATAAATCAGGACAGATGTGTCGAAAGTGGAAAAAAAAGACAGATTAAAACACCAGGTGTAAACGGGTATCTCCCTCGTCTATTTATGATCCAGTCAACCAAAATGCGTCTTAATACCAGTTGTAAACAGGGAGATCCACATTTCTAATGATCTTTCTTCTTTTGCTAGAAACAATGTTGCTGAAGCAGCTCCATAGGAACATAAAGTAAAAATGTAGGATGAGTGAAGCCACAAGGACCAGAGTCCCGAGGGCCCAATGCCGATAAAGACATTTGAATGCTAACAAGAGTTTAATGATCGTAACAACATGGAGTTACCATTTGGCAAAAAAGTGCCAAAAGCTGAACAGGTACAAAATGTACATTAACAAACAAAGAAACTCCAAAGCCTGATGGCATGCTGACAAACACACTGGTGCCATCATATATCATAAATATAAAGGGTTAAACAAGGAACTAAACAAGTGTGGATTACAAATTTGTACTATGTTATATCTAGGTTCCAATGTAATAGTATATGAACTGAAAACTTTCTATACATTGTGTTTTACATTCTGAGGTAAAGATAATGACATTCTAAGGAGATCAAGGCAGGCAGCCCAGGTGTCTGTGAAATTCACACACTTCCTAACCATTTGGCAGAACAAGCTCAAAGCACAGCTGTGCCTTTGTCTCTATGATAATGTAAAGGTATGGGCAGTACTGCCAGACTGATTGGATTAGCACCTATGCATTTGAATGACACCGTTATGTTGATTAGATCATGGCTGGGAAATGTAGGGAATGGGCTGATTCCTGCACTGCATTTGCATGCTTTGTTTAGATTGTCTCCACCTCTACTCTATGTATCCCTCCCCCTTGAATGTATATGAACTACCAAGTACACTGCCTTAGTTAGACTTGGATGACTACAGCGACCCACAGCACGTTTCTCAATAAAGAGTAACTTCTGCTTAAAAGATATCCCAACGTCTCCTGGTCTCTGCTTCGACGAGGAAAAAGTTTCCTACAGTTTTGGTGCCGTGACCCGGATAGAGCTTCTCACCTCAATCCTGATTGAAACTTCAAGCACAACAAAGATCTGATCCAAAAGAAGATCCAAGCTGAATTTTCCTGTACACCCAAGGGTTGGTGAGTGATACTCTATCCAAAAGAACCATTAAGACCAGTACAAAGTTTTATCCTCTGCGCCGTCAGAGAAGAGTTAACAGACAGCTGTAGGGTTTGGTTAACTAAGTTATCCTCTAAAAATGTTCTTTTAGAGATGAAGTTTACCCTCTGTTTAGGCAGGGAAGATTAGCATTACATGCTAATATTGGTATCCTCTGCTTAGGCAGGGAAGATTAGCATTACATGCTAATATTGGCATCCTTTGTTCAGGCAGGGAAGATTAGCATTACGTGCTAATATTGGTATCCCCTGTTTAGGCAGGGAAGATTAGCATTACATGCTAATATTGGTATCCTTTGCTCAGGCAGGGAAGATTGGCATCACGTGCTAATATTGGTTTATCCTCTGTAAAGTTAGGGAAGTTTTATCCTCTGCTTTATAAGGGAGGGTTGTTTATCCTCTGTTTAATCAGGGAAGGTGGTGTGTTTAACAGAATAGTCATTCTCTACTTTGCTAGAGAAGAAGGTTCATCCTCTGTTAATTCAGGGAAGGTTACAACTGTTACAGTGTGTAAGCAAGTTGGTTCTACTCTGCTATTCAGAGAAGTTTTAGTGTTTTGATTGTGTGGTAACAAAGAAACTCACAAAATGTTTAGAAAGAATGCTAGACTGATCCCTACAACTGAAAAAGGCGGTCTCGCGACTCCTTTGTGGTCAGATAGCGAATTCAAATCACAGTTAGGAGTGCAAATGAACCTAATAGTCACTGAGAAGGTTAGACAAGAACTCACTCAGAAATATGAGATCCATCCAGACAAGACTTGGTCTGTAGATGAGTGTAAAAAGGTACTAGGAGCATGTATTCGCAAGAACAATGTGAAAGGCATTATCTGCTGCCACAGAGAATTTGGTTTAGCGCTAGCTACACAACAGTCTCAGCGTAACTCAGAGCTAGAGGAACAGAACAAAGAGCTCCGTGCTAGAGTATCTTCTTTGACTAAGAAATTGAACCGCTACAAAGCTGCAGCAAAAAATGATGTGGATGAAGTTAGTCAGTCTGATAACAATTATCCCGACTTACAAGCTTTCTTTGAAAAAGATGTAGCTGTCCAATCAGTAACTGATGTGCCCATAGATTCAGTGAAGGTATGTGGTGCTAGGAGAAGATCTCAGGGAATTGAGGAAATTGAAAGTGTTCCTCCAAACTCTTCTGTTGTCCAAGTACAAACTGTTGCCAAGGCGCTAAGACCTAAAGATATAGAGAGACTATCCCAGAGCTTACCCTCAGCACGCACAAATTTTTCTGAATTTAGAAGTGCATTAATAAGCAAAATGCGTCTCTATGACATGTCGTTAACAGAAGTCACACAGCTGATGTCACAAATTCTAACTGAAACTGAATTCAACAGTTTTGAGTCTGCTGTTACTTCTGAACTACAACATGTCAGTAAAGGCGATTTGAGAGAAGGTGTTTTGAAAATTATAAAGAATATCATGGGACCCAAAATAGACTGGTCCAGAATCACTAACTGTATGCAAAGGAAAGAAGAAACTGTGAGTGAATACACTGAAAGGTTTTGTCAGTCAGCTGTGACTTACAGTGGAATAGTTGATGATTCTGAAAGTGTGCTAGAAGACAAGGGACCCTTAGTCCGCATCTGGTCAGATGGCCTTTTAGTCGAGTACAGAAAAGCCTTGCCATTCCTAGATCTAACTTGGTCGAACAAAACCATCAGAAGTAACCTAGACAGCTTAGCTACATGGGAAAGAGATGCTGATGTTAAGGCAAAAGTGAGAGTAGTAGCAGCTACGTTTAGCACAACGAATCAAGACAATAGATGGCCTAAAAAAAGAAGGCAAATGCTACTACTGTGAAAAATCAGGTCACTGGGAGAAAGAGTGTAGGAAGAAGTTGCAAGATAGTAAAAGAAATACTAGGCATAACTCTGCTCCTTCTCAGCCCGCCTACAACCCTGAAGTAGTTCCGCCAAGGTACACTGAAACTTTAGGACAGCTTGCTCAGGCTCTTCTAAAAGCACAACAAGAACAGGAAAAAAACTAATTGTTGGGGCTGTGAGTAGCTACCTTTCCCCTGTAATCCATCACAATGACAAAAGAATTTTTGTGAAAGGTAGCATACAAGAGAAAGAGATTGACTTTTTGCTTGATACAGGTGCAGAAATTACAGTAATTCCTACAAAATTGGCTGAAGGTTTAAACATCCCATACAAGAAAACTAAACTTTGTTTAACTGGTGTAATAGGTGAAGATTCTGTTTTGTATGAAACTCCGTCCATAGAGGTACAGTTAGGCCCAAAGACTCTGACTACAAAATTGCTATGTGCTCCATTAAATACAGGTGCAATTCTAGGCATGGATCTACTGAGACAAGTACATCTAACTTTAGACCTGTCCTCAGAATCTGCTAGCATAAAAATTTCCTCAGCACAAATTTCTACTAATAATGCAACCACTCCTGAGTATGCTTTCTTACAGAATCATCCAATTTGGGCTAAAGACAAGGATGATTGTGGGTTTTTGACAGGTGTAGAACCAGTCAAATTGACAGGAACTCCACCTCCTGTTACCAAACAATATCCAATCAATAAGGAAGCTATACAGGGAATCAAACCTATTGTAGAAAAATTGCTAAAGCAAGGAGTGCTAGTTAAGACTAACAGTCCCTGTAACTCACCCATATGGCCCATCAAGAAATCCAATGGGACATGGAGACTCACCATAGACTACAGAATAGCCAATAAACATATTGATAAAATCACCCCTCTAGTAGCAGATCCATCTACAATTTGTAATGGTTTACCATTAGATTGTAAGGTTTTTTCAGTAATTGATATGTCTAATGGATTCTTTTCTGTACCATTGCACTCTGACAGCCAGACATGGTTGGCTTTCACAGTTGACTATGAGCAATACCAGTGGACACGGTTACCACAGGGATTTCAGAATTCCCCAACGATATACCATCAGGCTGTCAGACGTGATTTGTGTGACCCAGAATGTCCAGTCAAACAGTCCACTATGATTCAATATGTCGATGATATTTTGATTGCTTCTACAGATCACGAGGTACATCAAACTGAATTGGCAGCATTGTTGGACTATTTACAGAAAAGAGGACACAAATGCAGCTTTCATAAAGCTCAAATTGCTAAAAACCAAGTCACATTTCTGGGTCAAACAATTGGTGCAGGAAATAGATCCATTACACAGGATCGAGCTGCTTCAGTCAAAGCCATACCGCCGCCTACTAACATTAAAACACTCCGATCATTTTTAGGAACAGCAGGTTACTGTAGACCTTGGATTGAAGACTATGCCTCGATTGCTCAGCCTCTCTATGACTTGTTGAAAGGCCAGGTTAAAGATTCCGATACTGTTTGTATGGAAGAAATTCATCTCAAAGCTTTCAATGATTTGAAGAGAGCACTATGTCAAGCACCAGCATTAGGAATTGCACAATCTGATAGGCCCTTTGTGCTTTATGTCCATGAACACTTAGGCTTTATGACTGCATGTCTAATGCAAGATCATGGGGGCAGTTTACGCCCCATTCATTACTATTCTGGTAAACTTGACATAGTCGCTCAAGGGATGGGCCCATGTCTTAGAGCAGTGCAGGCAGTTCATCTAGCTCTTCAGGCTTCATCAGGAATGGTGTTAGGACAGACGGTAAATGTAAGATGCCCTCATGCAGTGTCCGCACTAATGAATCAAGCAAAAGTCACTTCTGTCACCTCCTCTCGTTGGGGAAACTGGTTAACAACTCTCACAGCCCCGAACATTGTTTTACAGCGTGCGCCAGTCACGAACCCATCCTCATGTATGATGTCTGCAATGACTGAAGTTGTGTTAGAGGATGAAGGAGAAATGACTCACGATTGTGTTACACTCACGTATACAGCTACGAGTGAAATAAAAGAAACTCCTATAGAGAATGCAGAATTGGAGTTGTTTGTTGATGGTTCAGCTCAAGTCATTAATGGTAACAGACGAGCAGGCTATGCAGTTACTTCCATCACTGAAGTGGTAGCTTCAGGTCGGCTTCCAGATCATTTTTCAGCTCAAGCTGCAGAACTAGTAGCCTTAACTAGAGCATGCACGCTAGCTTCAGGATCGGTTGCAAATATCTACACTGATTCCAGGTATTCTTTTGGGATAGCTCATGATTTCGGTGTCATTTGGCAAAGTAGACAGTTCCTAACTTCTGCTGGATCCCCCATTAAGCATGCTGGATTAGTGAAAGATCTAATGTTTGCCATGAAACTTCCAAAAAAATTAGCGGTGATCAAAGTGAAAGCACATCTCACAACTAATACTATGGAAGCTAAAGGTAATGCTCTTGCTGATGTAGCTGCTAAACAGGCTTGTTCCTATACAACTGTACAAGTGTGTTCAGGTAGTATAGCACAGAAGACAATTCTGCCTCCTGACTCAATAATTGATCTGTACAAAGACGTTCCTCTATATGAAGCATGGATATGGTTAGACAAAGGAGCCACAGTGGATTCATCTGGCTGCTGGACCAAAGAGGGGAAGTATGTCGCTCCCGAATCACTACTGCCATATTTGGCTCAACAAATACACAATTTGGGTCACAGTGGTCCAGCAACGATGAATCACAGGTTCTCAAATCAATGGTGGAATCCAAAATTCAGAAATGTAGCCACCGAAACAGTCAAAAGATGTGTTACATGTCAGAAAAATAATGATGTGCCAGCAACAGCTACAGCAGCAGCACATACCCCAGCTCCACCAGGACCATTTCGTCACCTGCAAGTTGATTATATATCATTGCCTCCTTGTAAGGGAAAAACTGATGTTTTGGTAGTATTAGACAAGTTCTCAAGATGGATAGAAGCTTATCCAACAGGGCGTGCTACAGCTGCACATACTGCTAAATGTCTTGTCACTGATTTCATTCCCAGATGGGGATTACCAGATTACATTGACTCAGATCAAGGTACACACTTCACAGGACAGGTAGTCAAGGAAGTGTCTAAAATGTTGAAAATTAAGTGGAATCTTCACTGCCCCTACAGGCCACAAGCATCAGGACAGGTTGAGAGAGCGAACAAAACAATCAAAACCAGGCTAAGCAAAATGCATCAGGAAGGAGTACCATGGGTCGAGGCACTGCCAGCGGTACTGTGTAGTATGAGAGCGTCACCTAACAGATCAGTAGGACTGAGCCCTCATGAGATTATTACAGGACGCCCAATGCAGATGCCAGGTGTGATGGATCTTAGAAATGCTGATGTACACATTGCCTCAGATGCTCTGATCACTTACTGTGAAAACCTCACAAAGGCAGTACAGAGTGCCAGAGAAAGAGTTGAGTCATGTTGGCAGACTCCACTAGAAGGTGGACACACGATCATCCCAGGTCAGTGGGTCATGATAAAGTCATTCAGAAACAAGCCATTAGAGCCTAAGTGGCATGGACCACATCAAGTGATGTTGATTACAGCAGCTGCAGTGTTGTGTCAGGGAAGGAAAACCTGGACTCATGTGTCACATTGTAAAGTTGTTCCCCCACCTACAGGGATAGGATAGGACACACGGACCAGTGAGGAGCCCGGGAAAGAACCGAATGCAACAGGCTTCGGGGGCCAATCCTGCGGTGAAGATTACCTCATAGGCCTTCCCCCACCCACTAGTCCATCCTTACCTCACTGTTCTTTAGGTGTCGCAGGAATTAAGAAATAGGGAAAGAAGGAACAACAATAGCAGACTCAGATTGAACAGAGGATACAACCCTAGCGTTTGCAGTCTTTTACAACAAATACTGCTCTGTTGTCTTTTGTTTTCTTTCTTACTCTGTGCAGATACCACTTGATGGCTGTCCCAAGACCCATACGCACCGACCTCCTCACCTACGTATGAAGCCACAACCTCTAAAAGAAAACTAGACTCACTACCGAGCCTACGGAAGAAAAATTAAATACACAACGCAGAGAATCACATACGGGAACTTCAGTCATCCATCGACATGATCAAGATTGCCGTACTAGTCATCATCATGGACGTCGCACAAAGTGTAGACTCCAGAAACAACATATTCTTAGAGCTGATGAATATGTCAAGAAACGCCTTGTTTGCTGGAAAGAACATTTGCATGCCACATCCACCTTCGGTAGGAGCAGGAATTCCATGGGTAGCACACCCTATTTCTGACTGTGATACCTGCACTCTATTGGGTGTTCTCACTAATGGAATTTTTAACAAAAGCACATGTCATGATGTGACTACTCCTCCAGCCTCGCCATGTTGCATTCCAGGTTCAAGGTCCTGCAATTTGACGTCAACCACACCTGTTATGACAGACTTACTCTTACCAATGACATTTAGTTGGTGTGTTGAATATCTATCCTCAGATTCTAAAGACTTGGGAAAAATTCCCAGTGCTGCATGCAGTTTCATAATTAAAATGGGAATGTCACTGAAGACAGAAATTTCATCATCCACACGACAAAAGAATGAGGATGTGGAAGTATGTATTAGGCAGACTCGCTCATTATCTAAGCTATTTAATGTGAACCAATGGTGCAGGATCCCCCCCCCAACCGGCATGTTTTGGCTATGTGGAACCTCAATATATAGTGTACTTCCGGTCAAGTTTAATGGCAGGTGCACCTTAGTCTATGCCCTACCTGCAGTCAGAGAAAACTTGAAATCCACTCCAGTCCTAATAACAGAAGATACCACCTTTAAAAATTCCCCACATCTACATAATTCAGCTCCTACCACAAACAACGAAGATGGCTGCATTCCAGGACTCACTTGTGCACAAACATGGTGGTCAAGAACTCTTGGAGCATTAATCCCGTCTTATGGTGTCATGCAGGCCCTTGATCAAGTCAGAAGCTTATCGAATTCTGTACAGAAACTGGCCAATGATACGGCTTTGGCCCTGGGTAACATCACGGACACTCTCGCTTCACACAAGATAATGATCTTACAGAACAGAGTGGCCTTGGATTACATTCTTGCAACGCAAGGGGGAGCATGCACCATTATCGGACCTGAGTACTGTACCGGGTTAATGGATCCAACAGAGAACTTGAACAAAATCCAACAAGACATTCTTGATCTTTCAGCAAAATTACACCAGATGACTGAAGACAACTCTTCATGGTTTGGAAACCTGTTAGGTAAACCCTGGCTGTGGATCAAGGAAATAGCAATTCTGCTATTGTTTTTCCTACTGGTGTACTATCTGTGCGTCCACAGTATCAAGTGTTTCATCCAACAAATGACCCACGTCCATAACAAGGAAATGACTGTTCCAACCAGAAAAGACTATTACCCGTAATAACGACAAGGGCCCTAGCTGCATGTTTGTTTCTGTGTCAACATGCCATTCGTCACTAAAGACAATCAACACAGAGCAAGTGTTATGTGCCTGTAACGATCATAGGTTACAAGAATGAAACTTTTAAGTGTCTAAATTTGTATTTTGTGAGAGTTATTAGAACTCTCAAAGGGGGAACTGTGGGATTACAAATTTGTACTATGTTATATCTAGGTTCCAATGTAATAGTATATGAACTGAAAACTTTCTATACATTGTGTTTTACATTCTGAGGTAAAGATAATGACATTCTAAGGAGATCAAGGCAGGCAGCCCAGGTGTCTGTGAAATTCACACACTTCCTAACCATTTGGCAGAACAAGCTCAAAGCACAGCTGTGCCTTTGTCTCTATGATAATGTAAAGGTATGGGCAGTACTGCCAGACTGATTGGATTAGCACCTATGCATTTGAATGACACCGTTATGTTGATTAGA
The DNA here is from genome assembly GCF_019924925.1 of Ctenopharyngodon idella. NCBI lineage: Eukaryota > Metazoa > Chordata > Actinopteri > Cypriniformes > Xenocyprididae > Ctenopharyngodon > Ctenopharyngodon idella. The sequence continues at coordinate 7,716,085 of NC_067231.1, forward strand.
TCATGGCTGGGAAATGTAGGGAATGGGCTGATTCCTGCACTGCATTTGCATGCTTTGTTTAGATTGTCTCCACCTCTACTCTATGTATCCCTCCCCCTTGAATGTATATGAACTACCAAGTACACTGCCTTAGTTAGACTTGGATGACTACAGCGACCCACAGCACGTTTCTCAATAAAGAGTAACTTCTGCTTAAAAGATATCCCAACGTCTCCTGGTCTCTGCTTCGACGAGGAAAAAGTTTCCTACACTGCTATGCCTGAGAAAAAAGACCGGAGAAGTGACACTGCATGCTCCCGCTCTCTTCCTTGGCCGCACTCGACGGGCTTCAGAGCCTCAGCGAAGCTCCACGGCCGACTTTTTCTCTATTGCTGGGCAGAATGGGGTCCACGAAGAGAGCCCCCTCAGGGTAGCGTGGCCGAGGGGTCTAAGGCGCTGGATTTAGGCTCCAGTCTCTTCGGGGGCGTGGGTTCGAATCCCACCGCTGCCAGCTGTGGTTTTAAAGAGGGCCAGACAGCTTAAGCGTGCTCCGACGAGGCGCAAAAGTGCTGGGAATCGAAGAAAACCTTTGGCAACAGCCAGGGCCTTCAGGGACTTGCAAGTCGGGCAGGATGCGTCAGTTTCTCCCACAACGATTGTCTGATTACTAAGGCGGGGTGACTCATTCCTACTCCTGGGCCCCGCCCGTCGTACGTGGGTTACTAAATAACCGAGATTTGATCGTTTGCACTTTGAGTCAATCCCTGCATTGTTAACTTACAATTACAATAATAACACTTTAAAAATGAATTTGAATATAATAGTAATGCACAGTCTACGATAATGGAAGCAGCCAACTTGACTCACTGATAGTTTTTCGTGAAGTGACAACTACCTCGTGATTTTGAGTTGACCTGCGACACAGCTGGCTGCCATTTTGGAGTAAGGCCCGAAGGCTTTGCTTAGCTGATTCAGGTGTGTTTGATCAGAGATGGAAACTGCAGCCTGCAGGGAGGGGGTTGGCCTCCAGGAGTGCAACTGCGCACCCCTGTATTTAGGAGGCCTTTCCGCCTGTCGAGGAGCTCCTCAAAGGCACGTAGGAATTTCAACGGATGTACTTGTGGCGAAGCGCGACATAATAAAGAATAAATACATGAATGTAGGCGGAAAATGGCCCATGGAAGGTGTTCTCACATGGTAGCGTGGCCGAGCGGTCTAAGGCGCTGGATTAAGGCTCCAGTCTCTTCGGGGGCGTGGGTTCGAATCCCACCGCTGCCAAGACAGGCTTTTAGAAGGCTCTTGTGGCTGCTATGCCTGAGCAAAAAGACTGGAGAAGTGACACTGCATGCTCCCGCTCTCTTCCTTGGAAGCACTCGACGGGCTTCAGAGCCTCAGCGAAGCTCCACGGCCGACTTTTTCTCTATTGCTGGGCAGAATGGGGTCCACGAAGAGAGCCCCCGCAGGGTAGCGTGGCCGAGGGGTCTAAGGCGCTGGATTTAGGCTCCAGTCTCTTCGGGGGCGTGGGTTCGAATCCCACCGCTGCCAGCTGTGGTTTTAAAGAGGGCCAGACAGCTTAAGCGTGCTCCGAAAAGGCGCAAAAGTGCTGGGAATCGAAGAAAACGCTTGGCAACAGCCAGGGCCTTCAGGGACTTGCAAGTCGGGCAGGATGCGTCAGTTTCTCCCACAACGATTGTCTGATTACTAAGGCCGGGTGACTCATTCCTACTCCTGGGCCCCGCCCGTCGTACGTGGGTTACTAAATAACCGAGATTTGATCGTTTGCACTTTGAGTCAATCCCTGCATTGTTAACTTACAATTACAATAATAACACTTTAAAAATGAATTTGAATATAATAGTAATGCACAGTCTACGATAATGGAAGCAGCCAACTTGACTCACTGATAGTTTTTCGTGAAGTGACAACTACCTCGTGATTTTGAGTTGACCTGCGACACAGCTGGCTGCCATTTTGGAGTAAGGCCCGAAGGCATTGCTTAGCTGATTCAGGTGTGTTTGATCAGAGATGGAAACTGCAGCCTGCAGGTAGGGGGTTGGCCTCCAGGAGTGCAACTGCGCACCCCTGTATTTAGGAGGCCTTTCCGCCTGTCGAGGAGCTCCTCATAGGCACGTAGGAATTTCAACGGATGTACTTGTGGCGAAGCGCGACATAATAAAGAATAAATACATGAATGTAGGCGGAAAATGGCCCATGGAAGGTGCTCTCACATGGTAGCGTGGCCGAGCGGTCTAAGGCGCTGGATTAAGGCTCCAGTCTCTTCGGGGGCGTGGGTTCGAATCCCACCGCTGCCAAGACAGGCTTTTAGAAGGCTCTTGTGGCTGCTATGCCTGAGAAAAAAGACAGGAGAAGTGACACTGCATGCTCCCGCTCTCTTCCTTGGCCGCACTCGACGGGCTTCAGAGCCTCAGCGAAGCTCCACGGCCGACTTTTTCTCTATTGCTGGGCAGAATGGGGTCCACGAAGAGAGCCCCCGCAGGGTAGCGTGGCCGAGGGGTCTAAGGCGCTGGATTTAGGCTCCAGTCTCTTCGGGGGCGTGGGTTCGAATCCCACCGCTGCCAGCTGTGGTTTTAAAGAGGGCCAGACAGCTTAAGCGTGCTCCGACAAGGCGCAAAAGTGCTGGGAATCGAAGAAAACCTTTGGCAACAGCCAGGGCCTTCAGGGACTTGCAAGTCGGGCAGGATGCGTCAGTTTCTCCCACAACGATTGTCTGATTACTAAGGCGGGGTGACTCATTCCTACTCCTGGGCCCCGCCCTTGGTACGTGGGTTACTAAATAACCGAGATTTGATCGTTTGCACTTTGAGTCAATCCCTGCATTGTTAACTTACAATTACAATAATAACACTTTAAAAATGAATTTGAATATAATAGTAATGCACAGTCTACGATAATGGAAGCAGCCAACTTGACTCACTGATAGTTTTTCGTGAAGTGACAACTACCTCGTGATTTTGAGTTGACCTGCGACACAGCTGGCTGCCATTTTGGAGTAAGGCCCGAAGGCTTTGCTTAGCTGATTCAGGTGTGTTTTAATCAGAGATGGAAACTGCAGCCTGCAGGGAGGGGGTTGGCCTCCAGGAGTGCATCTGCGCACCCCTGTATTTAGGAGGCCTTTCCGCCTGTCGAGGAGCTCCTCAAAGGCACGTAGGAATTTCAACGGATGTACTTGTGGCGAAGCGCGACATAATAAAGAATAAATACATGAATGTAGGCGGAAAATGGCCCATGGAAGGTGTTCTCACATGGTAGCGTGGCCGAGCGGTCTAAGGCGCTGGATTAAGGCTCCAGTCTCTTCGGGGGCGTGGGTTCGAATCCCACCGCTGCCAAGACAGGCTTTTAGAAGGCTCTTGTGGCTGCTATGCCTGAGCAAAAAGACTGGAGAAGTGACACTGCATGCTCCCGCTCTCTTCCTTGGCCGCACTCGACGGGCTTCAGAGCCTCAGCGAAGCTCCACGGCCGACTTTTTCTCTATTGCTGGGCAGAATGGGGTCCACGAAGAGAGCCCCCGCAGGGTAGCGTGGCCGAGGGGTCTAAGGCGCTGGATTTAGGCTCCAGTCTCTTCGGGGGCGTGGGTTCGAATCCCACCGCTGCCAGCTGTGGTTTTAAAGAGGGCCAGACAGCTTAAGCGTGCTCCGACAAGGCGCAAAAGTGCTGGGAATCGAAGAAAACCTTTGGCAACAGCCAGGGCCTTCAGGGACTTGCAAGTCGGGCAGGATGCGTCAGTTTCTCCCACAACGATTGTCTGATTACTAAGGCGGGGTGACTCATTCCTACTCCTGGGCCCCGCCCTTGGTACGTGGGTTACTAAATAACCGAGATTTGATCGTTTGCACTTTGAGTCAATCCCTGCATTGTTAACTTACAATTACAATAATAACACTTTAAAAATGAATTTGAATATAATAGTAATGCACAGTCTACGATAATGGAAGCAGCCAACTTGACTCACTGATAGTTTTTCGTGAAGTGACAACTACCTCGTGATTTTGAGTTGACCTGCGACACAGCTGGCTGCCATTTTGGAGTAAGGCCCGAAGGCTTTGCTTAGCTGATTCAGGTGTGTTTTAATCAGAGATGGAAACTGCAGCCTGCAGGGAGGGGGTTGGCCTCCAGGAGTGCATCTGCGCACCCCTGTATTTAGGAGGCCTTTCCGCCTGTCGAGGAGCTCCTCAAAGGCACGTAGGAATTTCAACGGATGTACTTGTGGCGAAGCGCGACATAATAAAGAATAAATACATGAATGTAGGCGGAAAATGGCCCATGGAAGGTGTTCTCACATGGTAGCGTGGCCGAGCGGTCTAAGGCGCTGGATTAAGGCTCCAGTCTCTTCGGGGGCGTGGGTTCGAATCCCACCGCTGCCAAGACAGGCTTTTAGAAGGCTCTTGTGGCTGCTATGCCTGAGCAAAAAGACTGGAGAAGTGACACTGCATGCTCCCGCTCTCTTCCTTGGCCGCACTCGACGGGCTTCAGAGCCTCAGCGAAGCTCCACGGCCGACTTTTTCTCTATTGCTGGGCAGAATGGGGTCCACGAAGAGAGCCCCCGCAGGGTAGCGTGGCCGAGGGGTCTAAGGCGCTGGATTTAGGCTCCAGTCTCTTCGGGGGCGTGGGTTCGAATCCCACCGCTGCCAGCTGTGGTTTTAAAGAGGGCCAGACAGCTTAAGCGTGCTCCGACAAGGCGCAAAAGTGCTGGGAATCGAAGAAAACCTTTGGCAACAGCCAGGGCCTTCAGGGACTTGCAAGTCGGGCAGGATGCGTCAGTTTCTCCCACAACGATTGTCTGATTACTAAGGCGGGGTGACTCATTCCTACTCCTGGGCCCCGCCCTTGGTACGTGGGTTACTAAATAACCGAGATTTGATCGTTTGCACTTTGAGTCAATCCCCGCATTGTTAACTTACAATTACAATAATAACACTTTAAAAATGAATTTGAATATAATAGTAATGCACAGTCTACGATAATGGAAGCAGCCAACTTGACTCACTGATAGTTTTTCGTGAAGTGACAACTACCTCGTGATTTTGAGTTGACCTGCGACACAGCTGGCTGCCATTTTGGAGTAAGGCCCGAAGGCTTTGCTTAGCTGATTCAGGTGTGTTTGATCAGAGATGGAAACTGCAGCCTGCAGGGAGGGGGTTGGCCTCCAGGAGTGCAACTGCACACCCCTGTATTTAGGAGGCCTTTCCGCCTGTCGAGGAGCTCCTCAAAGGCACGTAGGAATTTCAACGGATGTACTTGTGGCGAAGCGCGACATAATAAAGAATAAATACATGAATGTAGGCGGAAAATGGCCCATGGAAGGTGTTCTCACATGGTAGCGTGGCCGAGCGGTCTAAGGCGCTGGATTAAGGCTCCAGTCTCTTCGTGGGCGTGGGTTCGAATCCTACTGCTGCCAAGACAGGCTTTTAGACGGCTCTTGTGGCTGCTATGCCTGAGCAAATAGACTGTAGAAGTGGCACTGCATGCTCCCACTCTCTTCCTTGGCCGCACTCGACGGGCTTCAGAGCCTCAGCGAAGCTCCACGGCCGACGTTTTCTCTATTGCTGGGCAGAATGGGGCCCACGAAGAGAGCCCCCGCAGGGTAGCGTGGCCGAGGGGTCTAAGGCGCTGGATTTAGGCTCCAGTCTCTTCGGGGGCGTGTGTTTGAATCCCACCGCTGCCAAGACAGGCTTTTAGAAGGCTCTTTTGGCTGCTATGCCTGAGCAAAAAAAACTGGAGAAGTGACACTGCATGCTCCCGCTCTGTTCCTTGGGCCCCGCAGGGTAGCGTGGCCGAGGGGTCATGCAAGTCGGGCAGTATTAGTGTTTGCAACCAAGAGTGTTTTTTGAAAACCGGAACCGTGCAAGATTTCTAAATTATGGTTCTTTTGTGATGGGTGGGTAACGTGCGGGGAGCGTATTCTTTAATAGAGATGTCTCTCTTCATGAATACTATAGCAATGAATTCACTGAAAAGCCCTCGCACTACTCATATACATCAGATATATAGCAAGAGAGAGAGAGATAACTGCACAAAGCTGCACGATTAATCTTTAAAAGATCACGTTCTCGATTTCTTCACCCACATGATCTAATTCCTAAATGATAAAGATACGCCCGTGTAGGTTATATTAAATCTTTGACAAAAATAAAATCATGACATTCAAATCTGTGTTCTCTCTTTTGTTAATCTAGAGAGAGCAGTTGTCGTGTTTAGATATAAACAGCTTCATAAGCAATCTTTTCAAACACACAGTATTATTATTTCTGTGTTACAAATATTCCAATTATCACAGAAGTATACAAAAGTTTATTATTCAGATAGAAACGCTGATGTTACCGATCAAAATAGAATAAATCACCTACTGAAAATGACTGGACTTCAAATAACGATTGTATCGATTGCATTGTTAGGTCACTAGGTGGCAACAAATTTCTGTTTAAAATGTATCTATCACTGAATCATTCTTTCAGAAACAAGTCTTTATGAATGCAACTTAAAAAAATATTCTGTTTCACCTGTCTGGATCTTACATGTGTGTTCAAGCATCTTATTTGTGTTGAATTTGTGATAACACTTTACAATAAGGTTCATTTGTTATGAACTAACCATTAATAATACATTTGTTACTTTATTTGTTGGTCCTTGTTAATGTTAGTTAATAAAAATGCAGCTGTTCATATTGTTCATGTTAGTTTACAGTGCATTAACTAATGTTAACAAATACAAGTCTTGATTTTAATAATGTATTAGTAAATGTTGAAATTAACATTCACAAAGATTAAATGCTGTAGAAATGCAGTTCATTATTAGTTCATGTTAATGTAGTTAACTCATGTTAACTAATGAACCTTATTGTAAAGTGTTAACGAATTTGTTGAGATTAGCAGTCTGTTACATTCATTGGTAACACTTTACAATAATGTTCATTAGTTAATGTATTATCTAACATGAACTAACCATGAGCAATACATTTGTTACTGTATTTATTAATCTTTGTTAACCTTAGTTCATGAAAATAGAGTTGTTCATTGTTTGCTCATGTTAGTTCACAGTGCATTAATTAATGTTAACAAGATTTTAATAATGTATTAGTAAATGTTGAAATTAATATTAACAAAGATTAATAAATGCTGTACAAGTGCAGTTCATTATTAGTTCATGTTAACTAATGTAGTTAACTAATGTTAACTAATGAACCTTATTGTAAAGTGTTACCAATTCATTTTACAAGAATAATAATAACAAAACAAAATAATAATAATAAAAAAAACTGTGTGAGTTGAGTATTGTGCATTTTTCCCCTTACTACTATTTTTATTGGTTGTTTAATTATTTTAATAAAACAGGAATCGGAGCCGGAATCGTTAGGCAGAACCGGAATCGGAACCGGAAATTTTCTTATGATTCCCAACCCTAGGCAGGATGCGTCAATTCAGGAGAGTGACTGCTTACCACTTTATTAAGGAGGCCATTCATCTGTCGAGTTGCTCATACAGTGAAATACAACAATTAGGTTTAAAAAAAAGTTTATTTTTATTTCACTACTGAAAAGTGATCTCACAGGATATGAAATGCACTAGAAAAGAAAATTTCAAATTCCAATCAAAAGAATATGAAATCAGTATGTGACAATAGTTCAGGTCTAATGTCAATAACAACACAGTAAACAGTAAATAAATATATAAAACAGTAACATATTATGTACATTCTTTGTTATGAAAAGGAATTTTGGTACAGGAGGAAGCATCTTAAATTCACACAGATTAATGACTTTTTTTAAATAAGTTATATGTAAGTTTTGTTCATGACCAAGAGAGGGAGCCCCAAGTTTGCTTTTATGTATGTGGAATTATGCTTTTGTGCAGACTGGAGAATGTGACTGATTTCACAGTGTAGTTAAAAAAACTGCCTTTGAAGTGTGTGTTGCTATTAGAAGTAACAGGTAAATGTAACAAATAAAATAATAAAACATATAGGGAAAGAAAAAAAAGGGAGTGGTCAGTTCTTGTCATGGCGGTTGTGAGAAGAAATATGACTTTTATCCGGACTGACAGAGGGATTATATTAACACGACGGTCCTGACCGCAGCAGGGACATGCCAAGATCCATCTATGAATCTGTGCTGCATGTTATTCTAAACAAGTGGATGAATATGGTGTGAGGACTCATGGAGGGTTAACATTCTGAAGACAACATTTAAAGTAAACTCTACTTTCTTTTACCAGCCAAGATGTTGAGAATAATCTAAAAATAGAAGAAAAACATTCAAACATTCAGTTTGTAACTCAGTGTATGTTTGAAAACTATCGAAAACAGAATTATAGATAGAAAATATCTATGCAAAGAAACTTTCACAGGATTTTCATGCACATTTCCATTACAGCATGCCCATTATTACATGTTAATATTTTTATCTAAATCATTGTATGCCTTTTTCTTTCTCGTCCCTAATTACCTACGCATTTTTAGAACATGCATGGGGTATCTCAGTAACCTTTAGGAACCTGAGCTCCACCCTGCCACTTCTTTGTTTGCCTTTCTGAAACCATCATGGGAAAGTGTTCCCCTTATGCTGAAAGGTCAACAGGATCAAATTGTCTTTACTTCCTTTTTACACTCCAGCAGATTTGTACAATGGAGGTATGGTTGTAGAATTTATAAATGATAGATATGATAGATGTGCGAGGTTTGGGTAATAATTTTTAAAGCACAAAGTAAATTTAAGGCAAAAAAAATAATAGCACTGTTTTTTAATAGCACTGTTTACTAGTTCAGTTTAAAAGGATTTAATGCCTTTTTGAACACCAGCAACAACATTTGAGGGGGATCATACTGTTTTGCAAAAATGTAACCAATACATTCTATGCATTATTATAAGTTCTGTCTACCAGCAATGTGCATGCTTTATTTATCATTAGTATATAACGTTGCATGACATTACTTATATTTTGTGAATTAAGCAGGATGCAGAAAATAGATTCACTAAGATTTACTGTTAACATCTGCTTGTCAGTCTTTCAGTCAACTGTCAGATCCATCATTCAACAAAGCAAAAAAGGATTTCATATAATAATGAAATTTAAATTTTATTGTAAAGGTCTTGTTCTTGTACTTTCTGGGTTCGATGGCTCAAGGAAAGATATAACTGACATTTTTTAAAATTATGAAATAGCCTCACTTTAAATCAGTGCCAAACTATGTTGGTAACTAATTTTAATTCTGTAATCTGTCATATTTACAAGTGAAACTTAGCATGAACAGTACTAAAGTGGGACACATTTAGAAATGTTACATTTCCTTGCATTTTTTAAATTATGATCCAAACACCAAATAAACTGATATTGTACTGTTATGTCCTCACTCCAGTCTAGGTTTGGGGGAGGAATAACAGATAAAAACATTAAAAAAAAAAAAATTGCAAAGACTTGACTTTTGTATCTCCTGACCCAGAAGAAGACGCTAACTCATCAGTTCCAAACAAAAATTAGATATTTATTTACAATTCTCAACAAAGAATGGAAGCAAAAATAATGCTTCAGGAGGGGTCTGTCACAGTCACCTTCTCCGCACTACATTTCCCACAATCCACTCACCTGCAATTAGTCGGCCATCACCACTCCTTCCACAGCTCATCTCCTGATTACTGATCACCAGCACCTGCACACCCTCATCAACTCACCCTATATCTGCAGTCACCATCCTCACCCTAGTTGTCTGGTCTTGTCTATGACAAGCTCCATGACCCTACCTGTTACTCACCTGAGCGACTTACCTGTGTATCCGGATCTGTCTTCTATCATCTGTCTGTCATTCCCTTGCTGTTCCCCTTCGTCATCAGCCTTGATCCTGTTCATCAGTCCTCATCACCTGCACCAGAAACACCGTGTTACTATCAGCGAAGTCTTCAATCAACTATCAACAGTTCATATCCTTACCTGTTGCATTCCCGCTCTGTTCTCCCCTAACCTAATAATAAAGACTCTGTTTGCACTTACCTTGTCTGTCCTCTTCTGTGTGTGCATGATAGGGGCAAGGCCAAAGCAACAAACAAAAATGTCCACTATTTGGTTTGGAGTGGTACTATCTAATCTTTCTTTTTAAAAAAAAAGTCAAAATAAACAACAAAAATCTTCCTTTGCTCCATGAGAAAATGGTAAGAAAAAAGAAACTAGTGTCCACCTCCCTACTACTTCCAAATGAGAAAGTACAAACAATAGCATCAACAAAAGGTTACAACTAAAAGAAAAGATTTAAGTAGAAAACTAATTGCTAGCACAAAAGCTACAGTATGGGGAAGTATGGGGCTTTCTACTTACTCCCGGATCTCTAATCCGAATGGGCCACCAGGAAATGACAGCCATCTGATGTTCATTATCTATTAACAGAGAGTGGGAGGACAAGAGACAGAGAGAGAGAGCGAGAGACGATAAACACACTTTTTATTTTTCATCATATTATAAAAACATTTTTATAATTGATAACATTTAATAACAATGAATAATATAATTTTAGTTCAATATTAATTCCATCAAATTTCAACAATACCATTTAAACACTAATTTATCATCATCATTCACAGAATTGCATTCATACACCACTTCCTTTTAAAGATTAGCATATCATTGTTCATTTTATAAAATTCATTCTCTATTTTAACTCTAGATTCCACCAAGGCTTTAAACAATTCTACTATATTAATTCTTTTCTCTTCATTTTCTATTTTATATGCTTTCCAGATAGTTAACTTTGCCTGACCAATTAAAAAAATGGAGAAGGTGCAGCACTCACTTTGAGACTTAAAATATTTAAACCCAAAAATGAATACTGTTTTTGAAAATTTCCAACCAAAGCCTTTAAAGATATAAGAGATCTAAAAGAGGTATAATTCTGTAACAATCTGAAAAAAAAAATATGAAAAACAGTATCTGGTACATTACAAAATTTACATACTGAAGACATACTAAAGTTACACTTAAACAAAAAAGTTTTTGTGGCTAATGCACAATGCAGGATACGCCATTGTAAATCTCCTGATCGTTGATCGCAATGGTCTTTTATAAAACAAATGCCATGAAAGTGATAGTTCATTAGGGACAGATAGACAACTCCTCCATTTTGTATCTACCTTATTTTTAAAAGGTTCACAAAATCTTGACTTCACAGATGCTATGTACAATTGTCACTTACTACATTCTAAAAAGGACACATGTTGAAGTTCTCATAAAGAAAAGAGTTGTCTTATATCCTCATTATCCTGCCAATTATATGGTGTAACAAATAATTCAGGAAAAAAAAAAACATTGATTTAAACCACTAACAAAATAATATTCAATAAACTTATTTAATAGGAAATTATTATTTTAACTTACTTAAAACATTCTTCACTACCCTTTCTGACCTTCTCCCCATTTGTTTAGTTATTTCTTGTATAGAAAACCATTTATTTTGTTCTGTGTAAATTAAATCTCCCACATTTAAAACACCAGCCCCTGGTTTCACAGACAAGGCTTAAGCTAGTCCTAGACTAAAATGCATGATTGAGCTGTTTAAACTGAAAAGTAACTTGCACTGACATATCTTAAAATATGTCAGAGCCATTGTTTTGTCTCAAGATGCACACTAGTAATGTTTTTTTCTAGGGTACGTTTATAAAAGCTATGTAAATACCCTAATTGAACTAAGGCCTAATCCTGGCTTAGTCTAAGCCCTGTCTGTGAAACCGGGCCCAGATGAAATAAAAGTGTTGATTTTAATGCTTGGCAATTTAGATTAGTGACATAGCCATGAATTATAAAACAAAAAGTGGTTCTTCAAGACCAAAATGATTCTCTCTTTCCACTTTAAATGTACTCCATGCTCTTAATACAGACTGATAGAACCCATTCATACCCAAACCTTTGATTACATTATTAGACATTAGGAATAATTGTCTGTCAAGCCCCATAATAGCTTGTAATACTGCAAAACCATAAATCCATGGTTGTGGATCAATGTCATAAAGCAGTTTTTGAGCCGATTGTAATCTCTAGCTTTCCATTTAGAGGTTAAATCAATGAGACCTTGACCACCCTCAAACACAGGTACATTTAGTATGCCTGGATGAAGCCAATGATGTCCTCAGAAAATTCACAAAATGTTTCTGGAATAACTGTAAAAGTCCTGCTGGAGGGTCTAAAACAATCAATTGATGACACAAAATTGAAGCAGCTAAGTTGTTTACCACTAAAACTCTGCCTCTGTATGATAATTGTGGTTGAATCCAACTCCATCACTTTAATCTTCCCAGTATCTTTTCAACTACTCCATCCCAATTCTTTGTCATGTATTGTTGAGTTCCAAAGAAATTCCAAGGATTTTCAATCCCTATGTATTCCAGTGGCACTGTTGTGGGAGATGAGGTGGATCTTCTTCCTGCCACTGACCACACAGTAAAGTTTTATTCCAATTTACCTTTGCTGAAGATGCTTTTTGAAAACAGTCCAGGTACTTGCTCAATTGAGAAATATCTTCTTGAGATCTTATTATGACGGTAACATCTAGTCTAACTATAGTAGTTTCTGATATATTTGGATTGCGGACTGAAATACCTTGCAACTTTTCCCTTAGAAAGGTTCTATAGATATTACATATAAAAGTCCTGTGAGGCTGCATCCTTGTCTTACGCCTCTACTCACAGGAAAAGTTCTTGTTAAGGTTCCATTTATCTTCTGCATACTGTAAACATCTGTATAAAGTATCTGGATCAATGAAATGAACTGTTATCCAAATCCAAAGGCTGACAAGGCATTAAAAAGATATCCATGGTCGACTCTGTCGAATGCCTTTTCCTGGTCAAGTGATAAAAGTCCCACATCAATTCCATATATCTCAGTAAGATGTAATAAATCATGCACAAGAAAAAGGTTATCAAAAATAGAATGTCTTGGAATGCAATAAGACTGGTCTTCATAAATTAATGAAGCCATAACTTTCTTCAAGCGATTTATTAATGCCTTTGAAAGTATTTTATAATCTATCCCTAAAAGGGAGATAGGGTGCCAGTTCTTCAAATACAGTCCTAAATATTCTTTCTTTGGCAATACAACATGTACATATACAGCATGACAAACAGTATTAAAACAGTAAATAACATCATCCACTTTATGGAAAGCTTCTGGGGAAGAGATGGCAGCAGGATGCACTGTGGGAAGAAGGCAGGCTGGCAAAGGCAGTGTTATGCTCTGGGCAATGTTCTGCTGGGAAACCTTGGGTCCTGGCATTCATGTGGTTGTCAGTTTGACAGTACCTCCTACCTATAGACTGTCGCAGACCATGTACAACCCCTCATGGCAATGGTGTTCCCTGATGGCAGTGGCTTCTTTCAGCACCCTTCACACAAAGGACCATTCACACCAAGAACGATATCTATAAAGATGACTATAAAGATAACAGTATTAGCATCCGCACCAGTGAACGATATTGTTCTGTTTATTCTAAGCGCATTCTTGTCTGTCACTTTAATTGCTGAAGCGCGTTATAGCAGGATGGATTCTGATTGGCTGTAAATGTTTTTATCTTTCATCAGCTGGATAAAATCTAAAAGTGATTCTGACGATATTGTTTTTCTGTGCCGTTATCGTTATAGCTGTGGTGTGAACTCTGCTATTGTTTAATGTTGAGAATGACTTTTATAACTGTATCTTTATCATTATCTTTATAGTTATCGTCCTTTGTGTGAACAGGCTTTAACACACTGCAAATATTTTTCAGGAATGGTTTGAGAAACAGGACAAAGAGAATGTTGCCTTGGCCTCCAAATTCACCAGATTGCATAAATACAATTTGCGTTTGTTTTTACTTTTACACGTTAAAAGAACAATGACAGTGTTATGTCAAAAGAGCTTAACTCATATTGAACCCAGAACATTTAAATAGTACAGAAAACTTAACATATATATATAGCACCTAAACATCATAGTCACAGAAGAGTGAAGTCGAGAGACAAATGTGCTAAAGCGACACAATTACTGAACATTTTGTCACTTATTCTGATTGTGATCAATCTACTTAAATGTGAAAATTGAAGTTTACTTAATCCATTTGTGTTGGGACTACCTAAATAATTTTTGTTGCAGTAACTGAAACTGCAGTGGATTTTTAGTTCCTGGCATACTGCATAGGGATGGATCAGGAGAGTAAATATTGAAATTAAATGTTATTTTATGTGTTTTGAGTAAAGGGAAACACCTGATAGTGTTTAATGTTCAATTATGTTTGACATTTAAAAGAGTTTCTATTATGTCAAAGTTTTTGTGGCTACCATTGTAAAAAGTACAGCTTGTGGTTAGGATGTGTGTGACAACAAAGATGGAACTGTCACTAATGCTAGTCGTGTTAATGCTAGTGCAGTAGCAAGTAACTTTTTACTTCTTTACTGCATAGCTATGTAAACATGTTATGCTAGCTACAGAGACTCTTTTGAAATGTACAGTATAACTGATCATTAACAGGTGTTTCGGTTTATTGTGACATAATTGAGTTGATATAACTAAAAGACATTAAGTAAAAATATATGTTAAAAATTAAAATAAATTAATTTTGTGTAACCACTTGCCTTAAAAAAAAAATTAGTAAAATAAAAAAGCCATTTTTTCATTATGTCAAGACTGCTATCACAGAATTAGTCTGAGGTAAGAGGTGGATTGTGTTTCTTTTTTTGTATGATATGATTGAATTTGAATGATGAGAAAGATGCTCTAGATTAATCCACTTCCATCAGTCTGGAGTGCTTTGATCTGCTTTCAGCCTAGAGCTTAAATGTGTTTTGTTGGATGAAAAGATCAGACTCTGGTTCCTCCTTCAATTATTGTACGTTTATGGATATTTTTTGCTCATTTTATCCTCTGCCTTTATCGCAGAGAAGAACTGTCCAATAGTCCCATCACTTGTCCAGTGCCCACAAACTAGTTACATGCCAAAGCTTAATACTTAAGGCTAGAGGTTTGCTCAAATTACTAACCTTATCTATGATTAACAGTTGTGAAATTCAGTGTGATTGACAAAATCTTGTAGAGCTGTTTGACTGTTTGCCAGTAGTCTTTTGCATAATGACATTCTAATCTATACAATATCTTCTACCTAATGCAGAGTTCAAGGTGATTTTATGTTGTTACACTATCTGATGTTCTTGCTACCCTTGTGAAAAAGAAGTGACCTTAATTGTATTGAATGTGCTCTTGTAGTGTGCTTCAAATCTTAAGTTTATTTTTAAAAATCTGTACTTGTCGTGAAATAAAAGTATATGTTAGTTCACCATAAATGCTTGTCAGTACTTTTGGCAGTACACTTTTACCATATTTCAAAAACAATAGAAGTAATTATGAAATTACATATAAAGATGTACAGTCAAACCAGAATGTATTCAGACACATTGAACATTTCATTCATTAATACAGTTTATTCACTATAGTTTAAAAAAAACGGTAATAAAATATGACAAGATCTCAGAGTTAAACTGTCAGAAAAAATAATCTTAATTATGTCAGATAACACTTAAGCAAAACATGGTCAGGTCAAAGTGTCTGAATAATTTTTGGTTCCAAATTTTTAGCAATTTTACTGGTAGTTCACTGTATGTAGAATTTTTGATCATAATATGTCACAGTTTACTTTATTTTGCTATCCTTACTTCCATAACTGAACTATAGTGTCCTGCACCCACTAGTAAAAATATATCAAAAATATCAAAAATGTCTGAATAATTTTTGGTTTGACTGTACTCATGTCCTACTTTAGTGAGTCAAAAAATCTGTCTAAAGGTCAGCTCTAAATGCATTTAATATAAATTTATACTATAAAACATTTTCAATTAATTGCAATTAACATGCATTTAAGTGTCTGAAAACATTACATTAAGTTTGCACTTAAAGGGTTAGTTCACCCAAAAATTTAATTTCTGTCATTAAGTACTCACCCTCACGTCATTCCACATCCGTAAGACCTTCGTTCATCTTCAACATAAATTAAGATATTTTTGATGAAATCCAAGAGTTTCTTTTTTCTTATCCCCCATAGAAAGTAACATAATTACCACTTTCAAAGTCCAGAAAAGTAGTAAAGACAAGTCAACGTGACTACAGTGTTTCAAGCTTAATGTTATGAAGCGACGAGAATACTTTTTTTGGACAAAAACAAAACAAAAATAATGACTTTATTCAACAATTTCGTCTCCCCCTTGTCAGTCTCCTACGCTGTTTACATTGTATAGACAGTGCAGGCTTCTGTGTACTACATCAGAATGCTGACTTAGTATTGGCCTTTAAGTATATTATTTAAAAATGTATTATTACCTTTTTTAGAAGTATGCTGAAAACCTGCAATTGTTTATTATTCACAAAACTAATGTTTTCTATCTAGTGTGTAAGCTCTGTCTTGAATGTTTGGGCTTATTATAGAGCCACAGAGAATGCAAGGTCATGCAGTGAGCACAATACAATCACTTATAGATTAAGCAGCTTCAGTATGATTGACTCCTATTTCAAGGGTGAAATACTGGTGTGGCTGAGAATTTCAAAGATGAATTATGTAATACAACCCTCT
This sequence comes from Ctenopharyngodon idella, assembly GCF_019924925.1. Lineage (NCBI taxonomy): Eukaryota > Metazoa > Chordata > Actinopteri > Cypriniformes > Xenocyprididae > Ctenopharyngodon > Ctenopharyngodon idella. Next base: position 7,732,645 of record NC_067231.1, read on the forward strand.
TGCTTTGATTTTTAATATAGTAATATGGTGCAGCTTTGCCTTCTTGTTCTCCTATCGTTATGACATCACATGGTAATGTGAAAGTATAAAAGACAATCATTTTGGAGTGCTACAAACACACACACTTACACACATCTTGTTACATTAAGTCCATAAGTGCTCCAGCAGGTCACAGATCAATCAGAATTAACAGCAGCTCACCCACACTCAGGTCATCATTTTAAGTAGCTAGCTGTCTGATTTAGTTTGAGTGTGTGAGGCAGACAAAGAGAGAGAACACAGGAGGGTGAAATAGCCTATATGAATGATTAGTTTCATCAGTCCAAAGGGTTTTCCCCCCCTGTTGCCTAAACATAATTACAGGAACTGAAGTAGAAAAACAGCCTTTGGGTTTGGAGGCAAAGCTCAATTAGTTTGTTAATTTTAAACGATCTGCCAAGCCAGCATGTGGTCATAGCTAAAGTAAATATGAAACAAGTCGTGTTTCAGCATGGAGGGAGGCCTCAGTGATCTTTTCACAGACTAACCTTTAAATGTGACTTGACAGGCACCACAGGCTTAACATTATATCACTCAAGAAAAATCAACGCAAGGTGTTAAAAAATAGGAGGCGTCATGCATTTGCACTCTCTGTCAATCTATATTGTCTACTTACACTTCAGAATCTATAATGTGTTTTTCTTCAGGCGCCAAAAAAAAAAAAAAAAAAAAAGATTTACATTCACACACTTGTTTATTGTCAAGTATATGACATAAGCAAACATCAGCTATATTATGCTTAAAAATCCTAAACGCGAGCTAATGGAATTTGGAAACAGTTATCAAATTTATAGATAAAATATGATTATGGAAAACATCTGAATCAAGTGTCACGGCAACTACCTAAATGAACACTAAATTAATTATCTGTTGATGAAAGTTAATATATCGAGTCAACTGGAACCATCAGAATAAATTTCTTGTAGTCTCTGATGCTGTGCTGATGTGTGCGGCTGGTTGCGTGGAAACTGATCAGTGCTCTCTCTCTCTCTCTCTCTCTCTCTCTCTCTCTCTCTCTCTCTCTCTCTCTGCGTCCAGACACGTCCACGGCGCGCGCAGCGTGCGGATCTCCAGCACTGCACTAGACGGAATATTTGTGCAAATGACACTGAACTCCCATCTCTGCTGCAAACACACGAAGGCGAATGCCGACAAGAGTAGAGGAGATTTCAGAAGACAGAGAGGAAAAATGTAAGTCAGTCTTGTGTTTGAATGAGAAGTGCACTGAACGCTCGCTATTACATGCCAACGCATTTAAACGAGGAAATAATATACACGTGACAGCTGTACATTAAGGTTTTAGATAGTCGATAGGTTTCTGATTAAGGTTCATAATAATAAAACTATTGGTTTTATTTGTAATGCTATTTTTTCCTTCAGGAGTCACACGCAAATGAATGAAGAACAGCTATGTATAACCAACTAAAACACTTGCAACTCTTACAAAACTTGCAAAACACAACTGTTTTTACTTATAAATATTATCTTAAATATTTATTTACATATTAAATTGTTACATTTACATTTTTTATATTTTCTTAAATATTCTTATTAATACAATACACTATAAAACAGTGAAAATGTTAAGTACAGTTGTTACCTTGAGGAGTCATTTGTACCCAATGTTATGCTTAAAAATTAGGCTAATTAATGTGGTCAGGTTGATTTAGTCATTTTAAATAATATTTTGACTTGAATAAAATGTATTACAAAGTCATTTGGTTCTTACAACATGAAGCACAAAATCTTACAGTGCAGTTGTCTTAATAATTAGTATGGACAATAACTACTGTTTTTAATTATAGACATAATTAGGTGTCAAACTGTTCACTGATATATGTGAAGACACAATATTCATAAAATCTGCACTTTATACATCACTTAATTTGTCAAGATAATAGGAAAGAGTCATTGCAATGATGTTTTATGGTTATTGATAGGTCAAATTTATGAGATTATTGGAAAAAAAACAAAACAGGTAATTGAACAGTTCAGGTTGGCATCCGGGGCTCCGTGTAAACTATCACACACTCCAGCATTCAGGAGCACTCAGACATTGTTTGAAATGAATTATTAAAGAAGACTAGAGATGAGGAAGCACAATAGTTTGTAGACTAAGAACTGTTTCTCATGGTTAAAGCTTTTGTTGGTTTCTGTACATTGCTGTACATCAAACAGCTATTATAATCTGGTTTTTATTTATTTATTTATTTTTTGTGAAGTTCTCTCTGTTCTCTCAACACCCACACACATTTACCTTTACACTACTGTGTACTGTATAAAACTGAAAATGTGCAGTTGTTAAAGATTTGACCCTGAAAATTACTTTATGTTTTAAGGTAACATTATGTCATTCAGTCATGTTAAATAAAGTTAGAATATTACCACATTTGTTAGCACATTTTCAGGTTACCTGACAAATGGATTATGGTGTTCTGCTGAAGAGTAAATTTACAGTACTTAGAGAGGCAACATGATTTTAAATCATGAAACATGGTTCTTTTGAACAATTCATGAGCCCAGTCTAGCTTAAAAGGTTTATAAAAACCTGTAGAGACAAATCTGTTAGCATGCATCTCAGTGATAGTTGTTCAACTGGCGCAGGACCCCACAAAATTGCTGTCATCTTTGCTTATGGGCACTTGATTTTTTTAAGTATTTTAAGCACCACAAGAATGTGCATAGTCCCAAGAACTTTCCTGAAGTGAGATGGGAAAGGCAGCAAACAGGGAAAAATAGTCCATTTCATTTTATTTATTCAGAATACATTGATACATTTGAATGGCCATCAAAGGTGAACTGACTTACTCTAACTGCAACTCATGTTAGAGCTCTCTTGAGTCAGTCATCTACCAGGCTGTCTTGTCTTATAATGCTTACATTCAGAAAGAGCAACAAGAATAACTGTTTAATAAAATGACAAAGTGGCAAAATCAGGCCAATTATCATCTAGGCCTAAGTCAAGTTCTATCTAATGAAATGTCATTCAGTACAGTTCAATTCAACTCAGCTCTGTCAAAGCTTCTATGCTCCTTTCCTGTCTCTACTCTAATGCATTTTTCATTCTCTTCACAATATACTGTATTCTTGTTTGAGAGTCTGGACACAAATCTTATAAAGTTCATGGACAAGTCATAGAAGAAGTTAGGAATTGCTGAAGACAAATATATCTGTTACCATGGCTGGCCATAAATCAAATGCATTTCCATGCTGGTTCGAGTTGATTCATGCTGATCTAGATAAGCTATTAAGAAGTGTGGTGCATAAACCAGCATCCCATGCAGCCAACAAGCATCCAATGATTCTTCAATAGGGATAAAGCGTAAATAGTAATCATATGTGTCAGTAATTTGCAACCGTCATCTATTATAATAACACCATTCACATCACTAACATCACTAATTTTCTTATTCCAATCTAAACATGTTTGTTGGCCTTTTATTGCAGGGTCAGGGTCACATTGGTTTTCTCCCCCAAAATGTTTCTGTCCTGAACCTTTTAACCTCGTTTTTCATCCTTCTCTTCTTTCTTCTCTTCTGTAATGTAAGACTTGCTCCTTAGATTCTCTTGTTTCCTCTCTTGTTCTCTCTGTTGAATCATGTAAACATCCTGTGTGGTTTCTCCTCATCCCCTGCATGCTTCCCTATCATGTCTTGTTTCAACCTTTATTCTGTCAATCTCTGTCCATTCAGCTGCTATTAAGCTTTCATTGATTTTTGGCTCTCTCAGCTATACTTCTCTGCAAATCTCTGTTTTAGGTCTTTGTTGTCCTCATCTTTCACTGTCTGTCTGTCTCTCCTTATGTGTCCGGCCCACACTATCACTTGCGAAAATGTCATGACAGAACCCTGTTGTGTATTCATGAGCGGTACAGCTTGGGGTTTTTTGACTCTTATCTAACCTCTCCTCCACCTACTTTGCTCATTTTACCTTAGGTCACCTTCCCCACATTAAGAAAGGAAACTTTATGGGACTGCAAGGATAAAATCAGTTTTCTTTTAATCCTGGGTAAATAACGGTCTTGGTTTGTTTTTTTTGGCAGGGGAAGACTTTGGTCACTGAAGCATGAAAGCTGAGCTAATGTCTTCCTTTCTCTCTCTCTTTCTCAGCCTTCAGTATTTGCCTGGCATTTCAGCTGCTTTTGTAGTCTAGAATGTCTTATTTCCCCCTCCCTTCAACAAACAGTCCCTCCTTTAGGAGACTCCCACTCGTTATGTGATACTAAGAGGTACTTAGAGATCGATTTCATTTTTAATCTGCGTAAGTGGACAGTGGCGGGTCCGCTGCCATTTGTCAACTACAAACCCAGTGACTTTTATTCTTTCTAGATGTGTTGTTTGAGAATTGAGAATTATGAGTACACTCAAAAAAATAATAATTTTGCTTCTTGTTCAGTTTACTTAAAGAAAACAAATTAATCCAACAAATTAATTGTTATTACTTCATCCATTAAAGTTGTAACCAATCTTTGGGCTGCCAACATTGAACATCATGTGTGCAAAGACAAAAAATATTTAGCTTGCTAGTATAGAAACATCACAATAACTTATTAAATGTTATATAAGCATGTCTAAGTTTAAGTGTTTATGTTTATCATACTCGCTGTAGCGAGAACCAGTGATTAAAAAAAACAGTGATTTTTTTTTTCTTGATGGTACTGGTGGAAACTGCAGTCTTGTGTGGATTTATAAATCATTTTTATTACACAATAGTTAAGGTTGGAAAAAGCCAACCAAGGCAGCTGCATGCTTTCTAGACCATGTTGCCCTGAAGATTTGTAAGAGGATAGCTGCTTCTTATATGCTGCTGATATATTAATGAGCTAAGGTGGGAAGTTATTTATAGAAGGCTGGACAAAATAAATAAAAAAGTGTGAATTACAAGGCAAGTTCTTGTTCATCGTTACTTGCACTTTGACAAAATGAGCTGCGTCTTAAGTGAAACTATTATTATGGATTACTGACCACAACGCTGATGGGATTAAATATCCAAAATGGCAACCACAGTTCGAATAGCAGGCAGTGTTCATTGCCCGCTCTCTCTTGTACTGTACATCATTTGGGCTGCTGTCTTTTCCATCTTGCAATATTTAGTACAACCAGTGTTTGTGATAAGGCTAATGAAGTTAACTATAAGTATTCAAATTAAGATTTATTTGGGGAGTTTATGAAACACAGATATAACTTTGGCTCAGGATAAAGAAGCATATTGCACTTTGCAAGTCTGATATGCTCAAAACTCAAATGTAAAAAAAAAAAAAAAGATATTCATAAAACTGCCTTTTCCATTGGATTATTACACAGTGAAAAGCCATGCTTTTGCATTTTAAAGAAGTTCATGTAAAATGTGTGTAAAATGTGTTTAAAGCTGCAGTAAAAAATAAAATGTAATATTTTCTCTATCTGTCAGTAACTTTGCACATTTTGGTTTTCCGATATTGTGTTTGCTGACATGTCTATGGCAGGGTTATGGATAAAGGTTGAATGTAACAGCTAACAGCATCAAGTAGGGCAAAGCTGGTTTTCTGTAGCCGGTTGCATAAACTGCTGAGACTAGTCTTAGTTATTCATCTTTGTTTTCTTCAAGACTGTTCATAACATTTTCAAGTCAGTTACATAAAAACATAGATTAATCTAATTTGATACCAAAAAGTTTGACTGATTGCTACTTGACTAACTGCTAGTTTGTCATATTAGTACTTAAGACACAGTCTTAAAGGGTTAGTTCACCTAAAAATGAAAATTCTGTCATTAATTACTCACCCTCATGGCGTTCCACACCTGTAAGACCTTCGTTCATCTTCGGAACACAAATTAAGGTATTTTTGATAAAATCCGATGGCTCAGTAAGGCCTCCGTTGACAGAAAGATAATTAACACTTTCAAATGCCCAGAAAGGTACTAAAGACATATTTAAAATAGTTTATGTGACTACAATGGTTCAACCTTAATGTTATGAAGTGACGAGAATACTTTTTGTGCACCAAAAAAACAAAATAACGACTTTATTCAACAATATCTAGTGATGGGCGATTTCAAAACATTGCTTCATGAAGCTTCGAAGCTTTACGAATCTTTTGTTTTGAATCAGTGGTTCAGAGCATGTATCAAACTGCCAACCTCACGTGATTTCAGTAAACGAGGCTTCGTTATGTCATAAGTGTTTTAAAATGTTTCAAAATTTCAATGGTTCACTGATTCGAAACAAAAGATTTGTAAACCTTTGAAGCTTCATGAAGCAGTGTTTTGGAATCAGCCATCACTAGATATTGTTGAATAAAGTCGTTATTTTGTTTTTTTGGTGCACAAAAAGTATTCTCATCGCTTCATAACATTAAGGTTGAACCACTGTAGTCACATGAACTGTTTAAAAATATGTCTTTAGAACCTTTCTGGGCATTTGAAAGTGTTAATTATCTTGCTTTCAACAGAGGCCTCATTGAGTCATCGGATTTTATCAATAATATCTTAATTTGTGTTCCGAAGATAAACTAAGGTCTTACGGGTGTGGAACGACATGAGGGTGAGTAATTAATGACAGAATTTTCATGTTTGAGTAAACAAACCCTTTAACATAATGGTTATGTTTATGCAACTGGCTGGTAGCTGATCTCCCAGTCTGGCCAAGCTGACAAGTTCTCAAAATCCCTCTTAAACCAGCAAACCAGACCAATCCGACCAGGCTTGTAGATAACTTAATACCAGCAAACAAGCTTTTATATATATATATATATATATCGGGCATTATATATATATGGGGCATATCCACCAGAGGCATTGTTTTAGTACTGTTTATTAAGTAATTTCATTAATATTTCTTAGGGGAACCCCATGAAAACTTCAGATAAATGAAAAATGCACCAATTCTGAAACCATGGCAGTCCACTCTCACAGCTCATTGCTTTTTTAATCACAATGTGCACTGTATGATGTCCATCAGACTCTGAGACGAGCTAAATAAGTTGTCTTGTCACAATGCCAGAGAAGGGAAAGGCAATTGTCTGCCTCTCTAAAACTCTTTATTTAGCTGGGTATCTCTGTCTAGTTAATTATATATAATATATAAGGTTAGGGTTATAGCTTATATATAGGGTTAACTTATAAAAGGTATTTACATTTGGTCACTTCATATGCTTTATGTGAGCAAAGGGCAGCCCTCAATCCATGTGTGAGGGAACAATCATGAATGAGACACGTAGATAGAGAAAATGTGAGAAGTGAAACATTAATTGCACATTCAAAAGAAAATTTCTCACAGGGCATTAGAATATCCATGTAAGTGAACAGCATTTCACAGATGTGGCTAAGAGCAGATGGAACCCAAGAATATAGGCTCAAAAAAAAATTTAAAAGTCAAATTTCTTGGTAACTCTGCTTTACAATTCATATTAGATTTTTAAAAATAAAGAAAAGCCATCTGGCAACAGTATTATAACTTTTATGTAACTGTTCTACTGTTCTATTTGAAGTTTCTAGACCTGAAACATCTTGTTCATATGCCTTGTCATCTTTTGTCAGTCCTGGATTACATTAATGCCTGTGGCAGAGCTGTGAATCAGGCCAGCATAGCAGGGATTCAATCAACCAACACTTTTGAGGAAATTTTCCCCTTATCAACATGAGTGGATTTTCTTTGAAGGTTTTTTAATTGTGTGAGCATTGCTTAGTGTGTGTAGAAAAAAGGTTATAAAGCCGGTGGGTAAATAATAATAGCTAAAACCCATTGCTTTGAGCAATGAGCAAACCATTTACCACAAGTAAATTAAAATGAAAAAGGTAAAGGCATCAATCTGCTTTTCAATCTGCTTATTACCTCTGGGATGTATGGGTTTGTGATCCTTGCATATATGGTGTATGTGTGCCTGTGTATACTACTCATACTAAAAGGTAGGCTATAAGAGATCACACTTACCTTCTTTGCGGTCAAAAATGACCGACATAGGAAATGAATGGGAAATACGAAAAAATACAAAAACTCAGAGAATCTTTTGTTGGTAAAAACTACAAATCAGCCACTGTGCAGAAAAAAGTGCACAGCAATGAAGGGCTGACACTCCTAAATGCCAAGAGTGCAAAATAGACATTTTATTGAATTTTGATGTTATGTGTAACAAAATGTCCTTCTCTATGTTCAGGTTTGACTGTAATAAAATTAATGCAAAAACTGACACTTCAAATCAGCATTTCAAACCAAAAAATCTAAACCTTGACAAAAAGTAGTCTTTGAGAATGTCTAAGTATAAATCCAAATCCAAAACTTAATAAAAAATAAGTATTTGTCTAAAAACCACTAGAGAATTTATAAGCCACTTTATATAGAACTATATGGGAATCTAGTGGTTACACCATGGCATTACATAAGTTTTTCTTTTTTTTTACCCCCACCAGATGGCACTAATCTACCTTCAAAAAAAAAAAAAAAAAAAAAAAAGGATTTTAAATGCCTTAACATGGAATACTGCTTTAATTGAAAAATAATTAAAAAATATATTAGAAAAAAAATTGTGTATTATTTTCAATGGGGAAAAATAGCTAATAAAAATTGTATAAATTTTGCATAGTAACATAAAATACCCTCAAAATTTTATATAATAATCAAAAAATATTATTGAACAAAAATATATTACATTGGTTTTCCTGAAAAACAAAAAAGTTACATTTCAAGGCTTCTATCACCTTTGACCGTAAAGAAGGCAAGTGTGACTCCTAAATGAAGAGGGCCAGAGGGTTAAAAAGTATTAAATAGAACTGGGTAATATAGAAAAAAAAAAAAAAAAAAAAAAAAAGATCTCTGCATTATTCATTCTTTTGACAACGTTTCAAATATATCTCAATATTTATGCATTTGCTCTGAAATGGTTTAGGGGTCATTTGTTTCAGTTAGATGAATCATTTTCGACCAAATGTTTTAATCAGTAAACATCTTAACATTCTCATACTTCAAAAACATTGCACACATGAAGTACACTGACATTCCAAGAAGTCTGAAACAGTAAAGAAATATATATTCTCTATTAACCGGTTATGGTATTCTTCAATCTTCTAGGCTTGCAAGCTGTTGGAGATTTTGATGTTGGATACAGCCTCCTGGATGCTCTCAGCACAGGTTGTACTCTAAAGGGATTATGCTCGCCGTCCCACAATGCTGCTACCCTCAGGTTGGCTACTTCGGCACTCTGTGGTCATGTGGTTGCTGTTTCACAGCTTGGTGCTGATGACACTGTGTTTCCACCACGCTGCAACTTCCTGCTCCAAACGTTGCTACTGTTCAGACAGCGAGGGCTCATTTGGTGGCAAGACCATGCGCTGCAGCAACCTGCATCTTACTGAGATCCCTCAGGACATTCCCAATGACACACGACGTCTCTACCTGGACTACAACCTCCTGACCAGCATCCCTGCCAATGCTTTTCATGATCTTCCACTGCTAGCTGAACTAGATCTTTCCCATAATGAACTGGCTTTGCTTGAACCTGGAGCCTTTAGAGGCTTGGCAGCCTCACTACAGTTTCTGGATCTCTCGTCCAACCAGCTCACGATGCTGGACCCAGATGCCTTTGAAGGTGTTAGAGCAAGATCAAATCTCACAGGAAACCCCTGGCACTGTGACTGCAGGCTGCAGACAGCCCTTCCACGCCTGGACCTAGAGCCTGTGTCTTTGACTGGCATTATCTGTCAGACGTCCGAACCCTCAGACTCTGGAGCCCAAGGTGTGCCTTTCCTGCTGGCCAAAGACCTGGACCTGTGTGTGGTGCTCAAAAAGACCACGGACGTGGCCATGTTGGTGACCATGTTTGGATGGTTCACCATGGTCATCTCCTACCTGGTCTACTATGTGAGACACAATCAGGAAGATGCCAGGCGCCACCTGGAGTATCTCAAGTCTCTGCCCAGCAGGCAGGGCAAGTCTGAGGAGTCTTCCACCATCAGCACTGTGGTATAGCACCAGGCCAAGTGCTCATGTTATGTGGAGGAAGCTTCTCAGGCTGCCAAAAGGCAATGGGCACACTGGACAATGGGCTACATGTCTCCAAAGTTTAAAATGTATTAAATCCTTGGAAAAACAAAGACCCCTTGAATTATACAACACCACAAGTTACCACTCAGGATTGATCTCTACCCTCCTAAAGAACCAGAAAGAACTTCTGACATAGGATGCTTCTTGGCCAGTGGAGTGCAATGTCCACAATAGGGAAATGTGAAACATATCAAGCTTAGACAGAAACCATCCACAGACACGCGGATGGACAGAGATGACTAGAGACAGAAGTAGGGAAATCACAGAGGCCATCTAATCCAATTCCGATGAATAATTGATTCAGAAATGGCCGGGGTTGAGGCTCATCTTGACTAAGAGGTTTTTCTACTCTGCACGCTTTTAAAGGAGGCGTTTGTCTGTTTTTTTTTTATTTTTTATTCAGTGGTTGTTTTTTTCAGTCAGATCTCCATTTGACATGCAACACACGGAGCGTAAAGCACTCAACCTACTGGGTATTTACAAAAAGTACTGTTGTTGTCCCTGCAGGCAACATCAAAATTTTACAGAGCAACACATTCTTGCATGCATCAATGATTTTTCAGGTGTCTCAGTAAACATAGTATACAAACTGTGCAAAAGTAAAAAGCACTGTAGATTGCTTTGATACTCAGTGGTTAGGTTTTTAGGGAAGCACAGAAAAGCTATTTTCTTTGAGAATCCTACAGCGTTAATGACGTTGTGACTTAAAAGAAATAAACAGGTTGGCTTGTTATTTTCATGATCAGTCAGTGTAAGATAAATCACTGTTATAGTCGTTTCAAGGGAAAACACACTGGGGCATTTTTTTTAATCTGATTTAAAATGTTTTAAAACTTTCATGTTTAAAGATAATGAGACAATGTTGACAACCACATAGTGTGTTTGCACTGTTAGAGTGGATCCTTGGTATGTCACAACTAGTACTGTGTGATTGTTCAGTTTCTTATGTGGAGTGCCAGCAAGAATAATTCAGAATGTCTGCCAAGATAAACCATGAGTTAAAATCCACCTGAATGTTCTGCCTGCGTGATTTAATGTCTTCGAAGCTTTACAAGTCATATCCATAAATTAAGAAAATAGCATTTTGTTAATCCTTTACAAAAGACAGTGAGGGGTATGTCATGAAATTCCTCAGAAAAGTCCCAAACCTAATGAGCTGCCTACCAAGACATTTTAAGGTATCATATGTGCTCCTGACAAGAAAGTTGTAATTGTGCTGGCATGTAGACAGTAAGTAACAAGGCAGCTCACTAGGTTATAACTGTAGTCATCTCAGGTCTGGATGTGGTTGTAAATTAGTTCATAAGCACTAGGTTTATATATAGAAAGAAAGAAAAGAAACAGAAATGTTACACTTTACAATAAGGTTTTATACATTAACATTAGTTAATGCATTATTTATCATGAATAAACAGTGATCGGTCTTTTTACAGCATTTATTAATCTTTATGTTAGTGCTAATTCATAAATATACATAGTTCATTGTTATGTAAAGTTAAACATCTATTAGTGGATGTAAAATTCATCAAGATTAATATATTTTTTCATCATGTTTTCAGATATTATGTTAGCTAACTGCTTACTATACAACCTTATTGTAAAGTGTTAGTGAAATAAATGATTTTCTGGTCATGCATATGTTGGATATTTTGTTTCAGTGCAAGCAACAGAAAAAGATGCATTATGTGGCAAAATGAATAAGAAAAGGTATTTGATTTTTCTTGTTTGCTTGAAAGTGTTATCTGTAGTGCCAACATGGCATTGTTTTTTGGTCTCAGTGATAGCAGAGTGCATTCAATCCATTGATCCTAACATAGTTCAAGAAATGTCATGCTGAAAATGATGGTAAACACTGGGAGGTAAACTTTATTTTCATTTGTAATACTGCTTTATTTTTTACTTTAAATATGGATTGTGCACTTTCAGCTTCACCAAACAAACAAATAATAAAAAAAAAATACAAAGAAATAACAACCACAATAAATTAGACAATGACAAATTGATCTGACATAGAGTTGTGTCAAAACACATTGCTGGCTATTTTCACAAACATGCATTCACATAAAAACATAATGGCCTGCATCAGTGCAGGAAGCTGTAAAAGTCGTCCCGGTACAAAATTACCCATGAAAAATATAATCAACCGATTATTTATGATGGTAGTCTCAGAATGCCTACGCTACAGCATAACTATAATTTGCAATATTACAATACATTTAGAAAATTTTCAAGGAAAATTCCAAGTTTTATACAAGTTGAGCTCAATTGACAGCACTTGTGGCATAATGGACACTTACAATGGAAGTAAATAGGGCCATTTCGTAAATGTGAAAATATTTACTGTTTCAATAGTAGTAATAAAAACATGATTTCAGTGAAAAAAATTGCTTACTAACCATTTCTGTGTGATTTACATCCAATTTTACAACTTTGTTGTCTTAACAACTCCTAAAACTCCTAAACAACAGTAAAATGACAAGAACAAATTTACAGCTCAAATAATACAAACACCTTTATGTTGTCCTGTATGAATTTCTTTGTTCTGCAGAACACAAAGGAAGATATTTTGATGAATGTGGGTAACCAAATAGTTTTGGGCACCATTGACTATATTCCCATTCTATGGAAGTCAATGGTGCCCCACAGCTGTTTGATTTCAAACATTCTTCAATATATCTTCCTTTGTGTTAAGCAGAACAAAGAAATTCATACAGGTATGGAACAACTTGAGGCTGAGTAAATGATGACAGAATTTTCATTTCTGGGCGAACTATCCCTTTAATGTAAGTGCTTTAATAAATCTTTAATCTTGACATTTCTGCTTATAAATCGTCCTATTCTCTTATTTTCTTGCACTAGAAGTGCACCTTCATTTTTCACATTATTATTATTATTATTGTGGCAGGTAATCAACATTGTGCCATTAAAGGATTAGTTCACTTTGAAATGAAAATTAGCCCAACCTTTACTCACCCTCAAGCCATCCTAGGTGTATATGACTTTCTTCTTTCTGATGAACATAATTGCAGAAATATGAATAAATATACTGCTGCATCTGAGCTTTATAATGGCAGTGATAAGGTTCAATGAGTATGAGCTGAACAAAGTGCTTCCATCTACATCCATCCATCATAAACATGTACTCCACATGGCTCCGGAGTGTTAATAAAGGCCTTCTGAAGCGAAGCAATGCGTTTATGTAAAATAAATATCCATATTTAAACAAGTTATGAAGTCGAATATCAAGTGTACGCAGAAAGTGTAAACCTCTTGCAGTTGTCAAAGCTTATTGTATGTCATGCACCTTCCTTATTAAACTTACGGTAAATGTGTAATTGATGCAATGCCGGTTTACACTTTCTTCGTAACTTGTATACGGAAGGTGGTCTGGTGGAAGCTCGATATTTGACTTCATAACTTGTTAAATATGGATATTTATTTTACATAAACGCATCATTTTGCTTCAGAAGGTGTCAGGATATTTATTAATATTTCTCTGATTGTCTTCGTCAGAAACAAGAAAGTCATTTACACCTAGGATGGCTTGAGGGTGAGTAAAGGTTGGGCTAATTTTCATTTCAAAGTGAACTAATCCTTTAACACTGTTGCATGGGCTTAAATTTTATTGAACCCTGGATATTCCTTTAAAGGTGCAATGTGTAAATTTTAGCAGCATCTAGCGGTGAGGTTGCAAACTGCAACTAATGTCGCAGACCCCTCGCACCCCTGCCTTTCAGAGAAGCTACGGTGGCCGTCTGGCCAACACAAGACAAAGATGTTGTCTGAGAGAGCAGAGAGTAGCCTGTGTGAAGCAATGAGGTTTCTTCTTACTTCTAACAAAGAACGGTCTCTGCTTCTAATAAACCAGATGACTACTACAACTACTACTACTACTACTTTGTGTGTATTCAATGTAGTGACAATGCAAGCTGGCTCTAAAACATGAATGATTTAGAAGAACAACAACATAGTTTGTCCAACAACATTTGTCCGTTTAGGGCTGCTGTAGAAACATGCCGGCGTATAATGGCGACTTGACATGGATGGGGGACCTGCGGTGTATGTAGATAGAAATAGCTCATTCTAAGGTAATAAAAACATAATGGTTCATTATGTAAGGGGTTTATGCACCACTGAAAACATAGTTATGTATATTGTATTGCATTTCTGTCAATAGATCCTCCCAAATTTTACACATTGCACCTTTAATCACTTGCAAAATATCTCTTAAAGCATTACTGGACAAAGTGTTTGAAATAGTATTTTCAAACTATTGCTGCATTAGGCTATATAGTATATATACTGTGCATCCTATGCAAACACAGTCAGTGTCTTTTAAACAAAAAGTGCCGATTAACTCAGGACTGCCAATTAAACTTTCACATCTTTCTTCACAGCTGCAGGCCTTTATGTATGTGAGTGAATGCAGGTGAATGTGAAGCTGGCCATCGGCATGTTTTAGTCAGAGGCTGTTCTTATAACTTAACTGGTAGAGCTTAGCATTAGCAACAACAAGGTTATAGGTTAAACAGAAATATGAAATACATAAAAACAAAAGTAGGTGATCACAATTCTTTGAGCTCCTCTTCAGAACATGTTAACTCTTTAACTGACATCTGGTTACTGGAGAGAAGATGGGTTGGCTTCTGCCTAAATTTGCAGGTCCCATCAGAAGAGCCTTGACAGACACTAATTTACTTCCTAATCACCATTTTAAAGGTGCAATTAAAGGGTTAGTTCACCCAAAAATGAAAATAATGTCATTTATTACTCACCCTCATGTTGTTCTACACCCGTAAGACCTTCGTTCATCTTCGGAACACAAATTAAGATATTTTGATTAAATCCGATGACTCGGTGAGGCCTGCATTCACAGCAATGGTACTTCCTCTCTCAAGATCCATAAAGGTACTAAAAACATATTTAAAACTGTTCATGTGAGTTCGGTGGTTCTACCTTAATATTATAAAGCGACGAGAAGACTTTTTGTGCACCAAAAAAACTAAATAACGACTTTTCAACAATATAGTGATGGGCCGATTTCAAAACAGTGCTTCGGAGCTTTATAATATTGAGGTAGAACCACCGAACTCACATGAACTGTTTTAAATATGTTTTTAGTACCTTTATGGATCTTGAGAGAGGAAGTATCATTGCTGTGAATGCAGGCCTCACTGAGCCATCGGATTTAATCAAAAATATCTTAATTTGTGTTCCAAAGATGGACAAAGGTCTTACGGGTGTAGAACGACATGAGGGTGAGTAATAAATTACATAATTTTGATTTTTGGGTGAACTAACCCTTTAATGCCATTTATAATGCATGCAATATTCTGACATGCCAATCAAGTGTGAAGACCAGAGGCCTCAGAGGTGACGACCCTCCTTCAAGATGTGGTTTCCTTCCTGAGTTGCTGCGAGGCAGATTTCCCTGTCCTGGACTGTTGCCCAGGGAACCTTGAGGAATCTTCCTGGCAGCTATGGATGTTCTGTAAAGGCATTCCCATGGGGACCGGAAATTCGAATACGGGAGAAGAAAAACATGACCTAGTCTAGTTACAGAGCCTGAAATAGCATCAGTTCTATATAATATACTGGCAGAAGAATGAGAGACCCAAGCATTTGTGCCTCAATTAGAGCTGTTAGATGTTGGTTAAATACGAAAGATAATAGGAGATCTTAAGGTCAACATGAACTGCTGTCTGCAACCCACTGAACTGAACTGTAACGTGAGATATGGTGAAAAAAATAAAAATTTAACATTAGAATGTCTGCAGATAAACCCAATCTCTAGCCATTGTTATTACAGTGTTGATTTTAAAATTAGTTTTAATTTTTATATTTTTAAGATTTATGGCACTCTTAAAGGGTTAGCGCACCCCAAAATGAAAATTCTGTCATTAAGTACTCACCCTCATGTCGTTCCACACACGTTCCACTTTCGTTCATCTTCAGAACACAAATTAAGAAACACTGATCAGCGAACATAAGCAGAAGCTCAACCTAAGATCAAACGTCTTCCGGAAGCTCAAACGTGCTGTGTAACACATGAGACTGAACCTCATTGGTTAGGTCAGCACGTTTGAGCTTCCGGAAGAGGTTTGCTCTTGTGCGTTATTCAAGTTAGGTTGAGCTTCTGGTTATGTTCGCTGATCAATGTTTACATGCGTGTAAAAGCCTAAATTAAATCTTTTCATCATAACAAGAGATTGATTCTCTTCAAAAATTTGGACTAAACCCCTCGATTCATATGGATTTGTTTTCCAATCTCTTCATGGCAGTCAATGGAAGGAAATCTGACAGCATTCTATCATCAAAAAGATCTTCATTTGTCTTCCGAAGATGAACGAAACTTACAAACAGACAAACTTACAAACATCACACATGCTTACAATTTTTTGAACATTTAGCAGTGGTTCTAATTTATCCTTTACCATTCTATAATACAACCACTAACACCTTTGCTATCATCTCCATATGATAAACACCACATGAACAGGTATTTGGAGACCTTCTGGTTGGAATGGTCACAGCGTGGGGTTGTAAATATTTTGAAAAAGTGCACATGTAAGTGTTCATTCTGATATTCTAAAGTTTTTCATTATGATGCATCATTCATGTACATAGAACAGATGACAAATGGTTACATATACCCACCAATTATTAGTTATTACAAATTATTTTCCTTTAGTAATCTGTTGACGTAGCAGCCCTAGAATATGGGGGTACATGTGAATTATAACATTGTTATATCCTAAAAATATTCATAGTCATATTCAAACCCTGTAATATAAGCAAAAATCGCTAAGAAATTGTGTGGTGGTCCTTGTGTGGTGGTCTTCTGTGTATTTATCTAGCAGATCTAACAGAGACTCGGTGTTCAGATCCATGTGCAGAGATTTTAATGAGCAATGCTGATAGCTAACAAATCTAAGTAATGAATCCCAAAACAATTTCCAAAGGGTCAAAATATGCAGTCAGACATGATGAAAGGTAAACAAATGCAGATCACACAATCTAAAAGCATATATAAGATAACCAGACAGGAGTCAGATGAACCATGACAGACAGGACTATGATTATAGAAAACTGCAGTGGCAATTACATTCAAGACTTGACAAAAATGCGCAGAGAGTGAATGAGACTATAAATACACAACTATGAAAAATGATGAGCAGGTGTGCAGCAATCAAGATTTCAATTTCGGAAATCTTGGTTACAGCGCCTTCGGTGAATAAAACAATCAGCAGACATTTCAAACACTTTTTTAAAAAGTGTGAACATATGAAAACTGAATTTCATAACCTCATCAATTTGAAGGTTGCTTTGACAAATAAAAAGTCTTATTCTTTGAATTATGGGGTAATGGTAAATGTTTATGAACTGATTTGATCAGGGTTGTCAGATCAGCAAGAAACAATTGTGGTTGGTGTTAGTGAATCAAATCTAGCACAACATGTCTTGAGGCAGCAATTTTGAATATGTGCAAGTAAATGAGATTAAAGTGCTGCAGCACAAAGCTATTGTCTTGCTTAAGAAGACTTGGTACATAAATCGTAATAATTATGTTTTTTTTTTTTTTTTTTTTTCAGCAGCCCCATTGTTTTGAAAAGAGCTGTGTGAACATTTTTATGTTGTTTGCCTAACAAGAAAGAAAGCCATACATGATGATAATAAATAAATTATATATTTATTTTGGGCAGAAATATTCTTTAAGGAAGCCATCAGTTTCTCCATAAAGGATCAGTACTTTTGAAATATAGATGGTTAGACATTCACTTGCTCAGATCTCACTCTCACTTGGATATGTGACAAAAAATGGAAACAGTATCAGACAACATATGGAAACACAACAGTATATATTTACACACAACTCATCATTGACAAACTTGTGCTGTATTTGAAGCCAATAAATATTTGTTCCAGACAGCTCAAAACAGTAAATTAAGAGGTTCAGCAGGTGTGTGTGTTGGGTGGTGGTTGGGGGGGTGGTAATGTTAACAGGTAATGTTACAGTCCTGTACCAAACACACACCTGTTGCCTCAGGTTCATTTACATTTCAGACTAGCTCACCTTGCACTTTGGGAGGCGGAGAGTCAAAGAGTGTGTCTATGTGTCAGTATGTGTGCACACTGCTGCCTAATAATGGACAATTGTTTGTGTGAATAATTTGTAAATTATTTTTTATGAATGAATTAATTTGTTCTGCTTGTGTTTCATGAGGCCTGATATGTGGACATTACAAAAATATGCAGTGCAGTATCATGCATGGTATCAAATGATATAACCATTCTTAATATTTCTTCATATATCCGTATTCGTGTACCATAGCATTTACATGATACTTTAGGGTATTTACTCTCTCTCTCTCTCTCTCTCACTCTGTTTTGCTCCATTCTGTCTCTGTGATTCTATGAACAACATTGCCCTCTACAGGTAAGGAGAAAGTATACAATTTATTGTGTGGTCACAAAAGACTTTTATGACATTATGTAATTCCAAACTAACCACACTTTGTGCAGCCAGCAAAGAACTCAGAACCTTGCGGATATGACTTACAATTTATTTATTTATTTATTTTTACAATTGCTTACACACTAAAATTAAAAATAACACACAGTTTGTGAAACCTGACACTCAAGGAGTAAAACCTCAGCCCATATCTGCACAACTATAGAGGGGGAACCCATTGAGGAAGAGGGGTAGGGAGAGGAAGATAAAGAGGAGGAGGACATGGACTAAAAAGAAGAGGACCTCATTTATCAGATATACTTTTGCTACAGTAATCTGGACATTTCAACAAGAGCACAGGTAAAAAACAAAAAAACTTTTCTCTGTAACACTTTAGAATACTGTTCTGTCATTAATGTATAACTGCACAGAAACAAATGAGTAAAGCACTATTACAGTTTTTTTTTTTTTCAACTGCTTACACACAAAATCCTTACTTGTCACACAATTTCTGAAACCTGATACTCAAACACCAGAACCACACACCAAATCTGCAAAACCATACACTAATTCTCTGCCTTCGACTCTTTGACACTTTTTCCAAAACACAACACACAATTCTCTATGTAACACAAAAATCTAACAGGAAGTATCTTGATTTTCTGTCCAACTACACATGGTTGATTTTTTTCTTTTCTTTCGTACTGTGTAATACTGTATTCACAAACACAAATGTTTACAGTAAAAAAATAAATAGTTTGGTGTCAATCTTGCTTTTGTGTTTACCATGAATTTTACAGAAATGTACAGGAGCTCGTGAAAGAAGAGCTTTAGATTTTGAATAACTGTGTATATGATATATCCAAAAATAGAATATTATGGCAAAGATGTTTGCAACGTAAGACAAATGTTTGCTTTTGAGATGTTTGTAATATTTTGAATGCAGTGCTTCATTTTTTAAGAGGTGTGAGGCATTTTGCATTTTGTGTGTGCAATTCTTGGATTTGTGTAAAGTTTTGAAAAAAATAGGCAAAGTTTTGAAAATGTGTGTAAGCAGTTGAAAAAAAACTAACTACACAGGAATAAATAAGTAACGCACTATTAGTAACTACTATTAACTAACGAGAAACTCTGATTAACAAATTAGTAATAGTGCTCAGTTGAATGTGGTATATCACTATTAGCTAATCAATAACTAGATTTAATAGCCAGATTTGTTGTTTATGTCCTATTCTATTTAGAATATGTTCTGATTTTCAGGGCAAAATGCATCCTTTGGAAATGCATGGATGTATTGAGTGATTTTACAATGTGGAGAGAAATAAATATTTTCATTAATGTGCAGTACTGGTCTTGTTTGGTCAATATATTCATGTACTTAACTTTAACAATATCTCTGAAAAAAAAAAAAAAAAAAAAAACACTATTTCATTAGAAAAGTAGAAGTGTTTACTTCTAGTTTTTAAAGGGTTAGTTCACCCAAAAATGAAAATTCTGTCATTAATTACTCATCTTCGGAACACAAATTAAGATATTTTTGATAAAGTCCGATGGCTCGGTGAGGCCTCCATTGCCAGCAAGATAATTAACACTTCCAGATGCCCAGAAAGCTACTAAAGACATATTTAAAACAGTTCATGTGACTACAGTGGTTCAACCTTAATGTTATGAAGCGACGAGAATACTTTTTGTGTGCACAAAAAAAAACAAAATAACGACTTTATTCAACAATATCTAGTGATGGGTGATTTCAAAACACTGCTTCATGAAGCTTCGAAGCTTTATGAATCTTTTGTTTCGAATCAGTGGTTCGGAGCGTGTATCAAACTGCCAAAGTCACGCTACCCAGTGGTGAACCATTGAACTTTTGGAACACTTATGATGTAACGAAGCCTCGTTTACTGAAATCACGTGACTTTGGCAGTTTGATACACGCTCCGAACCACTGATTCGAAGCTTTATGAAGAAGTGTTTTGAAATCGCCCATCACTAGATATTGTTGAATAAAGTAGTTAATTTGTTTTTTTGGGCGCACAAAAAGTATTCTCGTCGCTTCATAACATTAAGTTTGAACCACTGTAGTCACATGTAGTCACATGAACTGTTTTAAATATGTCTTTAGTAGCTTTCTGGGCATCTGAAAGTGTTAATTATCTTACTGAGCCGTCTGATTTTATCAAAAATATCTTAATTTGTGTTGAACGAAGGTCTTACGGACATGAGGGTGAGTAATTAATGACAAAATTTTCATTTTTGGGTGAACTAACCCTTTAAGATGTATGAACCATGTGTGTGCGATGCAGTGTCAAAATTGGGTTTTGTTAAATTATTGTGAAGTTTTGAATGAAGTGTTTAATTTTGCAAAAGATCTGATGTGTTCTACAACTTTTATTTCATTAATTGAATTAAAATTTTGTCTCCGTATATTTTATTTTGTTTAAAAAAAAGGTAATACTTTTGTTTTAACATAGTTATTTGTTTTGTTTGAAATTTAAAGGCAATGAATGAATGAGGCATTTATATAGCGCGTTACTATGTATTGTACATCCAAAGCACTTTACAATCAGGGGTCTCTCCTGAACCATCACCAATGTGCAACATCCACTTGAATAACACAACAACAGCCATAGTACAACAGCGCCAGTGCACTCCCAACACACCAGCTATAGGTGGAGAGGAAAGAGAGTTACATTCGGAGACAATGATTGATAAGTGCCAATGGAGGGAATTTGGCCAGGATACCAGGGTTACACCCCTACACTTTAAAGAGAAGTGGCATTGGATTTTTTTAATGACCACAGAGAGTCAGGATCTCGGTTTAACATCTCATCCGAAGGACAGTGCTTGTTACAGTATAGTGTCCTCATCAATACCCTGGGGCATTAGGACCCACAGGGTAACCACAGGGTGAGCACCCCCTGCTGGCCTCACTAACACCTCTTCCAGCAGCAACCTAGCTTTCCCAGGAGGTCTCCCATCCGGGTATAACCAGGCTCAACTTAGCTTCAGTGGGCAACCAGTCTCCAACTGAAAAAGGAAAGATCATGAAGTATTAGAAGGATTGTTGTCATAGAGGTGAAGGGTCAAATACATCAAGCTCATGGAACGGAAATGACCCAGTTTCTTTCCACCAGTGATGCCAGTGACGATTACTTTATATTTAGATTGATTCACTTCTAAATGTTCCCTTTTTGAACAGTCCTCCTCTTAATGATACACATATGTAAAAATGATCCTAGAGTTTGTAATAAATCATATGCAACAACATGATTTGGGATGAAATTCATTGCTGGATTTCTGAAGTAGTTTTGAGACAAAATTAAGAAAAGGTTTTTTAAAAATCCCCGAAGAGCAACGATTCATTATTTGAAAATGAAAATGAGATGTGGTGTCCCATACTTGGAATTTGTGCTCTGCATTTCACCCATCCAAGTGCACACACACAGCAGTGAGTATTGAACACACACACAGAGCGGTGGGCAGCCATTTTTGCTGCGGCACCAGGGGTTAGGTGCCTTGCTCCAGGGCATCTCAGATGCGAGTAATGAGAGTGGAAGACAGAACTCCCCCCCACCTTCATTTCCTGCCGGTACTGAGACTCGAACCCACGACCTGTTACAAGTCTGACTCTCTAACCAATAGCTTTCCACAATTGCTAACAAATCCAATCTGAATGCAGTGCCACCATGATTTGTGAATGTAGCAGCACTTTCAGTTATGAGTATCTGTCTGCCTATTCTGAGCTAGTTCATGCTAATGGAGGTTTTTGTGGGAACACACTGAATTTAGCAACACCAATGTTCCCCTTTCTCTATGTGTAAGTATGTGGAGCTGTCTGTTTCTGTTTCTCCCCCACTCTCACAAGGAAAACAGACAAATCTTTTTTCTGCTAAAATTAGAGACTTCTACTGTGAATGAACATGATGTGATGGTGAAGTCACATTTATTTTGCTTATGTCTTACACACAATACTGCTTGTTTCCATAGAAACATTTCTTCCCCTTTCCCCACATCACTTTGACACTCTCTTCCCCTCTGCTTCCTCTGAAGGAAACTCTGCCTGTGCTAGATTACACAACAATCACACCACGCGTTTCTACCATGTGTTTCGGTGTCATCGTAGGAAATAATGAGTGATCTATCTATCTATCTATCTATCTATCTATCTTACAGTCAAGAGAAAATTATTACGTTTTTCTCACCTCTGGACATTCTAACAATTAGTTCAGCTATAATCTCCAAGGAAACCTACTTAATGTAATCGTGAAGACTATTATTTGAAATAATAATCGACAGATGTATTTTGATCAATTTACATTTACTCATTTAGCAGACACTTTTTTGATTCATTGTGCACTAGGAAAGAATTGCTTACTGTATTAACTCATACCCATTGCAATGTACTCAAACTCATCAAACCAGTAGTGAAAATCCCATTTTACGTCATAACTGGTTGGCATCAGAAGTTGAGGTTAGTGCAACATGGAATTTCAGGAGTGAATTCATTTAACCTCACATATAGTACATGACCTTATAAAGCAATACTGATATATTTGAAAGTATCTGTCTCATCACTTTCTATTTTTATCTATGTTTCTGCTTGGGAGTAAAAGATAACTTAGCGGTCCAAAAACTACACTCTGTCTGTTGTGAAATCCATGGGAAAGAAAGAGTGCAATACTTTTTATGTCACACAGACTTCGAATAAGTGTATGAATACACCCACGCTGTATCAAAGGTAAAGATGGTATTACATCATAATATAACATAACATAATATCTTCTCGACCATAGATGGCGCAAAAATCTTATATTAACATTTAATGAGTAGCTATGCTCTTATTAACTTTGTCATTTCATTTGAATATCATCATTTGTGACATTTAGTCAATAAAACCTGTTTCTAATTGATCTAATTTTGTTCTCTGAAAAGTAGTAGTTTGTGACATATTATGTTGAATATCAAAGGCTTTTGTGACTATTTGTTATTGAGGCATTTGTGGAGGCGTTCACGTTTTTTAGATTTGTGGAGTAATTTATGAATTAATTAATATATTTATCTATTCTTTTGAAGGCAAAAGGTAAAAACATTTTGTGCTATGTCGCGCACAATAGCTGTTTCTATTTATTTCTTCCTTAACACATCACCTGCATCATCATCTGAAAGTCTGTATAAAAATCTCATGAAACCTGATAAGATGTCCCTGAAAAATCAAAAGAAAAAATATTAAATTATATCTTACATACAGACATTTGGCAAAAAAAAAAAAAAAGTTTCATTTGTTTTATTCAAATTATGCTTTCATAATCTCAGATTTTGTACTGTTCTCTGTTCATGATGTTTTATGTTTTTAACAGCATTTAAGTGAATTTGAAAAGTGTCTGTAGTAAAATAAAACTCTAATTCATCAGCATTTAGCTACATATATTGTAAATAACTATCAATAATAACATTTAAAAATGACATGCCAGTTTAATGTTCATTTAGTTAGTAAGAAATGTCGGTAACACTTTATTTTAGGGTCTTTTAACTAGTTGCTTATTAGCATGCTTATTACTAGAATATTGGCTGTTTATTAGTACTTATTAAGCACATATTAATGCCTTACTCTGCATGAACTTATTGTACATTCTTAATCCTACCCAATACTTAAACTTAACAACTGCCTTACCAACTATTAATAAGTAGTAAATTGGGAGTTTATTGAGGGAAAAGTCGTAGTTAATAGTTTATATGTGTTCCCTGTACTAAAGTGTTACCGAAATGTCTTGGAACTTTTTTATAAGGTTTACAATAAGGTTCATTAGCTAATGTATTAACTAACACGAACTAAGCAATACATTTGTAACTGTATTTACTAATCTTCGTTAATGTTAGTTAATGAAAATACAGTTGTTCATTGTTTGTTCATGTTAGTTCACAGTGCATTAACTAATGTAACAAGATTTTAATAATGTATTAGTAAATGTTGAAATGAACATTAACAAAGATGAATAAATGCTGTACAAGTGCAGTTCATTATTAGTTCATGTTAACTAATGGAGTTAACTAATGTTAACTAATGAATCTTATTGTAAAGTGTTACCGATATTTTTATATATACTCATATATGAATACACATGAACTACTGAAGTCTCTCAAATATTACATAATGTTTGATAGTGATGTACTAATGCATAATCATCAATAAGCTTAAGCATGCGTCGACCCAGAGTTGACTTGTCAGTCTACGTCAGTCTAAAAAAAAAAGAGGAATTTCCCCTGCAGGATATATAAATTCTGAACATGATGGGGCTTTGTTAACTGTTGGACTCTGGTGACTTTGCACATTTTCTTTTTCATTGCTGTTCTTATAATGAACTTCCAGGGTAAGCTTTTTTATTTTTCAAATAATTGAAATAATGATTCTGTTTAATATACTATATTCAATAATGTTTGCATATGCTATACTATTTCTACCACTTTAATATACGTTTATAAACATAAATGACTGTTTGGAAATAAGTATAAGTTAGGCAACCACAGTACCAGTCTGTTAGAATCAGGTGCATTTATGTGAAATCATGATGTTCATGTGAGTGCTTGAGCCATGTGTGTGACATCTACGTCACACTGTTATGCACTTCTAATTGTGTCTCTCGCTCTCTCTCTCCTGCAGTAGCTCTGTTAGTCACCTTAGTGGGAATCGTGGGATCTGCCCCTGTCTCTCACAATCCGAATATTATGGATACTATTGAACAGACCCACAGCTTAATCAGCAAAATTCTTGATGATATTCCTACAGTGCACACAGCCTGGATACAAAGTCAGGTAAGCATTTTCATGTTTCAGGGCTGTAACATGACACTGAGGGGCAATGTCCCCAAAATTCCGAAGAGTAGTCAATCAATATGGGGTTTTCACTGATTGATTCTATGAATCAAAACATTTTTGGAGGCGTTTGGACACTTGGGTCACATTTAGGAATGTTATTCGCATTAGATCCAAATATAAATCCAAGTGGAATCTCACCAAACAAATGATTTTAAAAACCTTTCTCAGAATAACTTCACTTTGAAATGATTTTTAACTTGTGTAAAGGTTTTTTTTTTTTACTGAAATTATTTTCCCAGCAGATTATCCTAGTAGTGTAACCATCAGTGTAGTTCACATTAACTATGGACAGTGTTCCACATTGTCTGACAATCATAGCATGTCCAAATACTTTTTGGGGCCGCTGTATGCAAATTTACTTTGCTCTGGCATGTCTGTGAGGAATTAAAGTAATAATTCTTTGTGTACTGACGCAAGAACAAGAAATTTTGACCTGTCGTGTTTTAACACGTCAAATGCTTGTCTTTTCCCTCAGAGCTTGATTTTGGGTGACAACACAACTAGGCAGCTGCTGCAGCACTTAAAGGAAAAAATGATACCCTCTGCCCCAGTTCTCCAGAACATCTCTAGTAGCTTCACTCAGGTGAGTTTCATTCAGTTTTTTAGATTAATTGCAAGTCAAGCATGTCTGTTGCTCTTCATCTAAGGCTAGGAAAACTCCTAACACCGTTTAGTACTGTAAAAACACACCATTTGTGCCTCAGACGTAAATGATACCGCAAACTATGTAGATTGTTAAGGAGAGGAATGGGGGTCTGCAGCGAAGCCAATATCTGTATATGTATCTGTAGTCAGATAAAACTTGAAGGGCTTGGGGCTTAAGTCTGTCAAATGTCATGAGAAGCCCATTTTAAATGTGATTTAAAACATTTATACTTTAAATTTAACAAATATGCCTCGTATAACTCATAAAATTTTCCTTCATAGAGTGTTTAAAACATTCAAATAGACATATAAAATAGTAGAAATGACATATAAATGATGTGTAGAATAGTAGAAATGATGAGTATGATGTAGTATAGTTGATATTACACTGATTTATGAGAGATGACAGCGCGACTATTTGATTTGACTGTTTGGTTTGCGATTGAGTTTACACTTACATTCACACACTCATTAATGCATGATTTTCTATGTGTAATATCGCGCTATCCCCTCACTCAAACATGAGGAGTGACTGTGCCTGTCGAATATTTTTCCAATTATTCCGTAAAATTCGTTATTTTGGTTTGAAACCATTATCTGTGCCTTTCTGAATAAGGTATTCAGCTTCTGGACCATCTACAGGAATATGCTATTCCTTTTCTAAGCAATCAGACTTATGAAAAATTTACACAGTAAAAAATTGTAAATGAAACAAAGATTAATGAAGTACACTTTACAAGAAAATACTATTTCATACTTTCAAAATTTCACGTTTAATTTTTTCCAAGCCAATTCTTTCCTTGTAGTTGTATTATTATAGTTTGAGAAGAATTCTTAGGCTACTTTGTTGACTTTATGATGGCAGATTTACAGAGGAACACAATTTAAAGATTTAACAGGAAGTTCAGCAAATAAATTGTGAGATCTCTCCGTTATTGTCACAGGAAACCTGCCTTGCTCACATAGCGAAGGGACTGCAACTACATCTGAATCTCTTGAAAGAGATCAGCAAATCACCCATGCTGGTTCAGACAAAGCGGGTGAACGATCTTCAAGATGAAATTCAAGACCTTCTGTATCAAATCGAAGAGGTATGGAATTCGACTTGGTGACTGTTCTTCTGTTAACGTGCACATTTATACGATTGCTTTGAACTACAGTCTTGTAGTCTCAGTTCTTGAATTGCATGAGTGTTAGTCATGGCTTGATTTAGGAACTCACTTTCAAGCACTGCTAAATTTAAGTCATGTCTGGAGTCATATTGCAGTGCCTCTCTTAGGATAGTAATCAAGAAGTGTGTTTAATCTAAAGCAATTTAAATAGGGAAAGTCAACCTGATTTCATGAAAAGTTGTAATAATTCATACAAGATTGCAGAAAATGTTCTAATCAAACCTAAATCTAACAATGAAGCCCATTGTAATAAGAAAAAACCTATAAAGGTCTTACTCATGATCAAGTGTGTTGGCGACTTTTGGTTTTCTTTTCAAATGCAGTTTAACTAAACTGTCTAATAATATATTGCATGTTATAATGCTTCATGTATTTATGTATTTTCACAATTGCAGAATCAACCGGGATTTGACCACTCACAGCAGGCATCAGACAAGAAGTCACAGACTGATCTGGCTAAACATCTGACAAGTGAATACTTAACTCAAGTGGCAGCCCACCTCACCCTGCAACAGCTTCAGGACTTCAGTTATGATGTCCTACGCAGTATCCTCAGTATACGTAGTATGTCCACCTCAGAGAACACTAACACTGTGCAGCTCTGGGTAAATGCATCAGGCGTATGAGTGATCTAGACTATTAAGCCCAAAGTGTACTTCAGTTTTAACGCGAATGCTTAGTGACGACAATGGCGTTTCGTCTCTGGAAAGTTTTGTCTTTGTCCTGCGTCAGTGCTCTTTTTATCCAGAAGTTAAGACTGATCAAAACTGCCGCCTTGTAGTGCCGTTGGTTTTTATTTTTTTTTTTTTTTCATTCATTTTTCCCAAAGGGATTTTTTTTTTTTTTTAAAGAAGCCATGAAGCCATATATTCAAGTATTTTGACAGCATAGCGAGACTCAATTTCATCATTTCGTGGAAATAGGCAAATTTTCTGTACAGTATAATGGGTAATGTAGTTATTCACCACAAACTCAGCTGTCAAACAAGATTATTTTAAAAATAAGTTGGAATAATAAGGCTTCAACAAAAGCATATACTCACAGTATATCTGTTTTTAAAGGTTTATAGGTTAAAAATCAATTTCTCTATGAAGAAAATGAACCCGACTATTGCATTCTATAGAGTAGAATATGCAAAGTTAGAAAAGTCGGGCTGCGTATGTATAGCACTGTACAGTAGTGTATTTGTAAAAACTGAAGTTTACTTTGGGCTTTACACTGAACAGATGAAATTTGGTAAAGTGACGAGCAAAAACAAAACAAAAAATATTTGATATGTTCTAAGGGTACGTTTCACGACAACAATGACTACTAAAAACAGAAAAGTTTTTCATTTAGTAAAAAGATTCGCGTACAGACGACAACGTTGTCAAAGGGATCCCTGTTCACACGGATCTGCATAAATGACTAAAAACGCTTTATTATGCATGCCAGGCCAGTAATTGGCGATGTCAATTTGTAAAAAAAAAAAAAAAATACATGCGCCTGTAGACTGAACATGTATTTCACATGTGGCATCACCATTTTCACTAATTCGTGTTTTATTTTAGTTTACACAGAGATGATAACAGTATTGCTTTCAAAAACTCGCACTTTGAAACCTGTTTTCTAAAGTTTGCATTTTTTTATACCCCCATAACGTGTTTTTTAGGCCCCCGTTGTCGTGTAAATGAACAGCCAAAACGCATACAAGTTTTTCAGTTTTTAGTTGAAAAAGGTGTTGTGTAAACGTCCCCTAACTGGCTGTGTTTTTCATACAGCATCTTTGCTTTAAACAGGCAAAGAGACATAGTGACCATTTAGACATGGTGGCACTGCAGGGTATCAGTTTTCTGACAGTTTTCAGTTGGTATTTTGTGTATTTATTAATTACATTATTTATTTTGTATTTCACTTCACATCTTATTTATTATTTATTAATTTAGGAGCTTATTTAAACTGCTGTATTATTCACAGTCTGCCTCAGAATACAATACATAATTTAACTGAATATGAAATACTTTACAGTGTTACACTTTTTAAAGGTTATTTATTGAGCACATGACCATGTCTCATACGTTGCTAAATGAGATCATGGTCATTGGATTGATCTCCTGATCTCTGTGAGAACTACCTACTGCTTTTATTATTCATTGCATGTGATATTATGTTGTTTTTGTTTTTCTTCCCCATAAAAAGCAACCATAAATGGAATTCCAGATTATTTAATGTATGATTAAATTATATTAAATTCTATAATATTATTTATTTATTTAAGTGAAGAATAGTTGTATTTATTTTTTGCCAATATTTGTTTATGATATGTTTGGAATATTTTATCAAAATAAAAGAAATATATATATATTGAAAAGTTTGTTATTTGTCATTTGCTCATATTTTATCCCTGTATTTTTCTGTAATTGAGATTTAATTGTGTCATCTTTAGCCAGAAGACAATTAACTAATACATACAACAACCCATTCAGTTATAGGCAAATAATGCACAAGTGGTATTGTGGCCACGACGCAACACATCAGGTGTGCATTATTTTTCAATAATTAAACAGTCCAAAGTTTTTTGCTTATATGGTTACCACACCTCAAAAATATTTTTAAATGTTTGTCCTTAAAATGCTCTTGTGTATAGAAGTACTTTAATGAAAAATGTCATGATGCTTTTCAGTAGTTTTTTCAGTAGGTTTTTTTTTTTTTTTTTTTTTTTTTTTTTTTACAGTCACGGGGCAGCACTGACAAAAAGTTCCTGTGTGCGAGTGCTTTTGTGTGTGTGTGTGTGTGTGTGTGTGTGTGTGTGTGTGTGTGTGATTTCCAAAAAAAAAAAAAACTTAAAAATAACGCAGATTGATGGCTTCAACAAAAGAATACCTCTTACAAAAGAATACAGTTAACTCTGGTAGTTTCCTTCTGTTACCAAAAGTGAGGTGACTTTTCATGAATGGATCAAAACATTTACAACTAGCTGAAATTCTTCTATAAATTCACAAAATCAGACATATTTCCACTTTCATTCAATAGATCCATGAAAAAGGGTGTATCATATTCAAACCTTTTGTGTAAAAAAATATTTTATTCCTGAAGGTGATATGGCAATTGTTCCACCCTTGTGAAAAATACTTTAACATACTTTTAAGAGTACTTATTACGGACAGTGTTGGGGGTAATGCATTACAAGTAACGCGAGTTATGTAATCAGATTACTTTTGCCAAGTAACAAGTAATGCATTACTTTTACATTTACAACAAAATGTTACTTTTTCAAATAAGTAACGCAAGTTTTATTTCACATTTATTTATTTACACCTCTCTTGACACCATGCTGAGGGAAATCAGGAGTAAGTGCAGAGGTGTTGTGTGCGCTGTGTAAACATGATTTTTTAGTCCATTTCTGGACTAATTGTGAGCATGCATTTATTCATGTTACTTGCACAAAAACAGATTCAGTATTCCACAAAATGAATAAAAACAGTAAAATACAAACTCAGAATATTATGCAAACAATAATTAAATATGTTAAATAATACAAATGTACTTTATGTATTTAATCTCACTTTATTAACCAATGTCTTTGCTGCTGACCTTTGATGATCCAATTAATCCAACAATATGATGTTAAAGGGCCTTTAAATGTGCCTTTTTTTTTTTTTATTAAAGGGGTAGTTCACCCAAAAATGAAATCTCTGTTATTAAGTACTCACCCTCATGCCATACCAAACCCATCAAACCTTCGTTTGTCTTCAGAACACAAATTAAGATATTTTTGATGAAATACGAGAGTATATCTGATCCACACATAGGCAGCAACGACATTGCACCTTTTGTCATACTGCTATGCTATTTTCGTTGCAGTGCTTCAGTGTTTTTGTCTGAATGTGGGCTCACGTATGCATCGTGCTCTTCACGTGACCAGAGCCAGCCAATAATGAGCCGCCGTTCGGACGTAAACACTGAAGCTCTGCAACGAAAAAGCGTAGCAGTATGACAGGGGACAGACGAATTTGTTGAATAAAGTCGTTATTTTTGTTTTGTTTTTGCACACAAAAAGTATTCTCATTGCTTCACAATATTTAGGTTGAACCACTGTAGTCACGTCAATGGTTTTAACAATGTCTTTAGTACCTTTCTGGCCCTCAAAATGTGCAATGTCGTTGCTGCCTGTGTGGATCAGATACCCTCGTATTTCTTCAAAAATATCTTAATTTGTGTTCCAAAGATGAACAAAGATCTTACGGGTTTGGGACGACATGAGGGTGAGTAATTAATGACAGAAATTTCATTTTTGGGTGAACTCACCCTTTAAAAATCAAAAAAGCAAGCCCAGCACAGGTGAGAAAAAGTAACGCAAAAGTAACATAACCAATTACTTGCCATAAAAAAGTAACTATGTTTTTTAGAGAGTAATGCAATATTTACTGATACATATTTATATACAATATACAATATTTACACTGGTTATGGAAATAATATACTATGGTTATATACTATTGTTTAAATATGGTGAAAATGTACTGCTGAATGTACTGACAAGATGGTAAACTAAAAGTTTAATTTAATGTGATTTCTATTAAATCGCGTATATCATGTATTTAAATATCTTTGTAATTACACATTTGTATTGATCAAGTTGTAGTTAAATAGGGTGGCCAGATTTCTCATGGTGGAAACAATACGACAAATACGATAGAGAGAAAAAATAAATAAACTTGTTTTTCAGATACAGTAGGTTTATTTACCATATATACATTTATTTAACTTCTTTTGTTGTTTGATTAACATTAATGACAGAAAAATTTAATTTGATTTAGGCTACTGTCCCTTTAAGACCGAATTCAATATACTGACACATATCCGGTTTTCACCCACCTGTTTACGTCCACTTAAGCCATAACCGACAGTATTTACGTGAGATACTCCACACGATGGACATTTTGACAACTGTGTGTGCATTTGACCATTCAGGCACAAGGAAAGCTGATCGCGCGGTGTCTGAAAACCGGGCTCGCGCGCAAGAAAAGAGAGAGAGCGCGTGCGAGAGAGAGCGCTTCTGGTGTGTGTCATTCAGCGCGATTCCGCCTATCCCGTCTTCACTAACTACAAGTTAATCGATAACGAATTGTGATTGGATGGTAATTTTGTTCTATGACGAATTGATTGGGCTGTTCTGACTTGTTCTATGATCACCCAGTTGTAACGAAATTAAAAATAAAACATAAAACATAAAAGCAAAAATAACAGTTATTTTAGAAGTCTAAAATAAGTTTACTTGTAGAATTCAGTCAAATAAATAGAATGAATAATTTTACATTTCTCCGAAGGAAAAAAAAAAAAAAAAAAAAAAAAAAAAAGGGCGACCCTCTGACAGACACTGTTCTGACGTAGTGGGAATTCCTTGACGTGCACAAGGGCATTATTGAAACACAGGATATGATGTAACAAGTTCTATTTTTATCCAGTTCTTTGGTTTTTTGAGTGGTATTGTTTTCCATTTGATCACACAGTGTTATTTCCCAGACATACAAGGTTTCAGTTGAATTTTTTGCTGACTCACAACAAATTGAGTTAACTCACTTTATCCACTATCACTTCATGCCTACTACAGTTACAATTTCTCTTAATTAATGGGTTATTATATAGGATCCATTAGCAGTTATATCACACACCACTGTTCTCATATTAAAAACACCAAGTGAAAATGACCAAACTTCCCAAAGATGTTCAACATTTGTGACCCTGGACCAAAAAAACAGTCATAGGGTCCATTTTTATGAAATTGAGATTTATACATCGACTGAAAGCTGAATAAATAAGCTTTCCATTGATGTATGGTTTGTCAGGATAACTGGCCAAGATACAGCTATTTAAAAATATGGAATCTGAGGGTACAAAAAAAAAAAAAATCGAAATCAAAATATTGAGAAAATCGCCTTTAAAGTTGTCCAAATGAAGTCCTTAGCAACGCATATTACTTACAAAAATACATTTTTGATATATTTACGGTAGGAAACATGGAACATGATATTTACTTAATATCCTAATGATTTTTGGCATAAAGGAAAAATCGATAATTTTGAACCATACAATGTATTGTTGGCTATTGCTACAAATATACCTGTGCGACTTATGACTGGTTTTGTGGTCCAGGGTCACATTTTGTATTCTGACTATAAATAAACAAAACTAAAAGACTTTGTGAACTAAATGAAAATTCTAAAACACTGAACACCAGAACTGCAACATCCTGTCACCTAATAAGAGATAAACAAATCAGAAGTATATAAACTTCTCTTCTTTGAACCACTGAATTGAAAAAGCATAACATTCATATGTATTTTTAAGAAAATAGCCACGCCATGGTATTCATCAGCCATAATTATTTCACAAACCTTGGTGTGTCTGGTCTGAACTGCCTGTGTCAGTTTACGTCAACTGGATTTGGGTCTTGACATTCCCATGCTTGATTTGGTTAAGGCTCTTTGGTGGTATAGGCATTGTTGAGTTGGTCTTTGTGCTGTCTTGCTCTTTAACATGATAAGCAACAACATTTTATGATGACAAGTGTCAAGATTAAAACAGTTTTTAAAAGGTTTTAACTCTGTAAAGCCTGACATGAAAAAAAAAAAAAAAAGCAAAAATTACTGTGGAAGTCAGTGGGGCCTATGTTTGGTCACAACATTCTTCAAAATATTAAAAAATTCAAAATAACTTGAGGGTGAGTAAATGATGATTTTGGGGCGAACTATCCCTTTAAGTGGAAAAAATACCTTAGAGTCTCAAACTGAGCAAAAATATATAATTTGGAGCAGTTGCTAATATTTATGTGGATAAAAAGAGAAATTCTGATAGCTTGTAATGTAAATCAGTTAGATCTCTATAACAATATAGCAGACTAGTTGCATAAAATGCATATTAATATCAGTTGTCATTTAATATGTTTCAGTAAGATGCTTACACTGTAAACCCTAACGCTCAAAATACTTAATTGATTTGAGTAGCACAAACTTAAATTAAACAAATTAGTTCAGTTAAATTAACTGTTACGAGTATTTAGCACTTTCTTTTTCTTTTGAGTTCACGGCACTGACATTTTTCAAGTAAACTGAACTGTTTCATTGTTTTGAGTTGTATGAACTCATTTCTTTTAATTTAGGCTAACTTAAGTTTAACTAAAACTGGGCTTGGATTCGAAAGGGAGAGTAAATGATAAAATTAAGTGTTATATAATGTTTTTTTTTTGTGTGTGTGTGTGTGTGTGTGCAAGATTAATTGTAAGGGAGATTTAGTAGCGATTAATGTTTTGTTATGCTAATTTAGAAGAGTTTCTGTTAATATTTTGTTTTTGGAGAGTTACCATCATGGTGACAAGTGGCACATGTTTGGTTTGAGAGCAGGTAAGTTACATGTTTTAAGTTGCTGTACACATTCAGTAAATGCTATACCATGCTATTGTTAACATGTTAGCAAATTAGCAAGTTGGCATTTTCTGAATTAGTTTATGTTTACTAGCAAAATATTTATGTTGAAATAACCTGATAATTTTAAGTTAAATGTATGAATCAAGTGTACTCAAATATTTCAAGTTAAGAAAAATAAAAATGTATGAGTGCAAAATAAAAATCTTACTTAAACTTTGAGTTTAACTTAAAAAAAATTCTCATTCAACTTTTTTGAGTTCTGACAACTTATTAGGGTTTACATTGAAGTAATTAACACATTTGATTTGCAAGAACTCAAAATAAAAAAGTTAACTAAATCTTTTATGTTAATTGATATCAAAATATATGAGTTAGCTAACTCAGTTCTTGAAGTTAGGAGCAATTAACATGCATGAGTAGGCTATTACACACTAAAAACTTGATAGTTTTGCTTGCTTAAAATTGGGAACATCATAACTCAAAAAATTTGATGTAACTGATTACCTCAAATTTTTTGAGTTAGCCCAGCTTATTTGTGCTTACAGTGTAGTTTTATAATCAAAGCTCTGTAGTTTTCATTGTGTGCAATGCAGTACAATGATGATCGAGAAAAAAACATTCCTCAAAAGTCTGATGCATCATTTTTGATGCATAATGTAAAAAAAACAAACAAAAAAAAGTAAACCTAAGAAGCTTCAGTGCAGTAAATGTTCATCTTTAAATATTACTAAAAATATAAAAGTTATTCATATGTTTACATTATAAAAATGAGTAAAGATTTTCACAGAAAAAAGACCTGAAGGTGGACATTTTGGACTTATATTAAAATGCCTTTTACTTGCTAAAAAAAAAGTGTAAAACATCAGTCAGATGACAGAAGGCATGTATAGTAGATTGTGTACATCAGGTTTTTCAGCAAACTTTTGATCATGTTGATAATTTAATAGCCTTAGAAAATTGTGTATCAAATATGATACAGTACTAGCCTATTTGTCTAAAAGGCCTCTAATTCAATACTGTTTGCATTTAGCATACAGGTGAGGAGACATGTTTGGAAGTTCTGCTAAAAGCCATACATATACAGTCACGTGAAAAAGAAAGGACACCCTTTTGAATTCTATGGAATTAAGTATCAGGACATACTAAAAAGTCATCTAGGGGCCTCATTTATAAAGCGTGCGTATGCACAGATTTGATCTTAGAGTGTGCGTACGCTTAAATCCACGCCAACACTCATATTTATAAAAACGTCTTTGACATGGACAGTGCTTAGCGCCACGTCAGGGTCTGAGCACACGTATGCACTTTTCCTTGTCAGATTACTGCAGGTTTTTGGAAATCTAAGCTATTCTTGCAGCTCACCATTCTAAATTAAAGGATTTGGACGATGACTGGTGATCTTTTATATGTAAATGACATTAATTAGGTGAACTGAAACCATTCAGCTGCGCGCAAGCTCTAGATCATTTGCGATTTATAGATTTTACATCTGAAAGAGAGGCGTCTGCTCATTTTCCGTGTGTGCGTTCATTCTATGAATCACATGTACGCACATCTGAGAAATGACCGTAAGATCAAATTTAGGGCGGTTTCTGCGCAACATTTTATGAATGAGGCCCCTGGTCTTTAAATTATACAACCTCAGATGAACAACAACTCATGACACATTACACTGTGCCATTATTTACTTAACAAAAATAAAGCCAAAATGGAGAAGCCATGGGTGTCAAACTAAGTACACCCTATGATTCAGTTGCTTGTTATTGCCACTTCAATAACTTGAAGTAATCATTTTCTGTATGACTTTATCAGTCTCTGACATCATTCTGGAGAAATTTTTGCCCACTCTTCTTTACAACATTGCTTCATTTTTTTTTTTTTTTTTTAGGTTTGTCGGCATTTGTTTACGCACAAGCTCTCTTAAGGTCCTGCCGCAGAATTTCAGTCGGGTTGAGGTCTGGACATTGACTAGGCAATTGCAACACCTTGATGCTTTTCTTTTTCAGGCATTCTGTTGTAGATTTGCTGGTGTTCTTGGGATCATTGTCCTGTTGCATGACCAATTTCTTTTTGGCCAATCTTTAGCTGTCAGACAGATGGCTTCACATTTGACTCAAGAATACTTTGTTATACAAAGAAGTTCATGGTCGACTCAATGACTGCAGAGTGCCCAGGTCTTGTGGCTGCAAAACAAGCCCAAATCATCAACCTTCCACCAACGTGATGGACAGTTGGTATGCTGTGTTTGATTTTCACCAAAAGTGGTGGTGCGTTATGGCCAAACATCTCTACTTTGGTCTCGTCTGTCCAAAGGACATTGTTCCAGAAGTCTTGTGGTTTGTTCAGATGCAACTTTGCAAACCTAAGATGTGCTGTCATTTTTTTTTTTTTTTAGAGAGAAGCAGCTTTCTCCTGGCAACCCTTTCAAACATGCCATACTTGTCCTGTCTTTTGTAATTGTACTGTCATGAACTTTAACATTTAACATGTTAACAGAGGCCTGTAGAGTCTGAGGTGTAGCTCTTGGGTGTTTTGCGATTTCTCTGAGCATTGTATGGTCTGACCTTGGGGTGAATTTGCTGGGACATCCACTCCTGGAAAATTGGCAACTGTTTTGAATGTGTTCCACTTGTGAATAATCTTACTTACTGTTGAATAACAGACTTCAATTTGTTTGGAAAAGGCCGTATAACCTTTCCTAGATTGATGGCAGCAACAATTGCTTCTCTAAGATCATTGCTGATGTCTTTCCTCCTTGGCATAGTGTCAACACACACCTGACTGCTCCAGACCAGCAAACTGCCAAAACTTCTGCTTTTATAGAGCTGGTCACACTTGCCGATGATCAAAGGCATTTCATCAACAATGCCTGACTGCTACTTACCCTCTTAATTCCTGTGGAAGCCATAAGGGTGTACTTAGTTTGTCACCCATGGCTTTTCCATTCCATTTTTGGCCTGGTTTTTGATGACTAAATAATGACACAGTGTTATATGTCATGTGTTGTTGTTCATCTGCAGTTGTATTTACCTAATTTTAAGACCTGCCAAGGACCAGATAATTTTTATTATGTCCTGATATGTAAAACCATAGAATTCAATAGGGTGTCCTTTCTTTTTCACATGACTGTATGTACATACACACACTGATTCTGAGATTTAAACAATTCAATTTAATTTTTTTAATTCAAGTTATGTATAGCACTTTTTACAATATACACTATATTGCCAAAAGTATTGGGACACCTCTCCAAATCATTGAATTCAGGTGTTCCAATCACTTCCATGGTCACAGGTGTATAAAATCAAGCACCTAGGCATGCAGACTGCTTCTACAAACATTTGTGAAAAAATGGGTCGCTCTCAGGAGCTCAGTGAATTCAAGCGTGGTACCGTGATAGGTTGCCACCTGTGCAATAAGTCCATTCGTGAAATTTCCTCACTACTAAATATTTCACGATCAACTGTTAGTGGTATCATAAAGTGGAACCAACTGGGAACAACAGCAACTCAGCCACGAAGTGGTAGGCCATGTAAAATCACAGAGTGGGGTCAGCGCATGCTGAGGTGCAAAGTGCGCAGAAGTCGCCAACTTTCTGCAGAGTCAATAGCTACAGACCTCCAAACTTCATGTGGCCTTCAGATTAGCTCAAGAACAGTGCGTAGAGAGCTTCATGGAATGGGTCTCCATGGCCGAGCAGCTGCATCCAAGCCTTACATCACCAAGTACAATGCAAAGCGTCGGATTTAATGGTGTAAAGCACGCCGCCACTGGACTGGGGATTATGGTGTGGGGTTGTTTTTCAGGGGTTGGGCTTGGCCCCTTAGTTCCAGTGAAAGGAACTCTTAATGCTTCAGCATACCAAGACATTTTGGACAATTTCATGCTCCCAACTTTGTGGGAACAGTTTGGGGATGGCCCCCTCCTGTTCCAACATGACTGCGCACCAGTGCACAAAGCAAGGTCCATAAAGACATGGATGAGTGAGTTTGGTGTGGAGGAACTTCACTGGCCTGCACAGAGTCCTGACCTCAACCCGATAGAACACCTTTGGGATGAATTGGGATGACTGCGAGCCAGGCCTTCTCGCCAACATCACTGCCTGACCTCACAAATGCGCTTCTAGAAGAATGGTCCAAAATCCCCATAAACACATTCCTAAACCTTGTGGAAAGCCTTCCCAGAAGAGTTGAGGCTGTTATAGCTGCAAAAGGTGGGCTAACTCCATATTAAACCCAATGGATTAAGAATGGGATGTCATTAAAGATCATGTGCACATAAAGGCAGGCGTCCCAAACCTTTTGGCAATACAGTGTATATTGTTTCAAAGCAGCTTTACAGAAAATGCTTGTTCCAATGTTACAGTTAGGAAGTATTCTGTTGTCAGTCAGAAATGAGTGTGTCCATATGTCAGTAATACAGCTATAAGATAATGCGTTATTTGGTTAGTTAATGTTTGGTTTTCAATTAAGCAGACACAATGAACATGTTAAGCAGCAATTACAGCTTGTGCTCATAATGATTACAATATAAGGATAATATTCAACAGTTTTGTATGTCATTCTAAATTTAGCATCGTCTGAAATCTTCGCAAAGATTTTAAGGTAAGAGAAGTTATATGCACTCAAAAAAAGCTTGCCATTAATTGTAATAATCCAGTGAGATTTTTGTATGCACAAGGATTCTGACAACAGCCGTTATGCTCCTGTTCTTCTGGATTTAGTCTGTCTCAGATTTTTTCTGTTTCTTCATGTAATCCCAGATGAACTCGATGATGGTGAGATCAGATCTCCATGTGGAGCATACCGGCTGTTGTCAGACTCCTTGTGCATACAAAAATATCACTGTTTTACAATTAATGGCAAAAGGAATGTTTGGAAATGTAAACGGATATTTCCTACTGACACATTACAGCAAAATATATAAATAACTGGCTTAAAACCAATTGTGTGTGTGTGTGTGTGTGGGTGAGAAAATACTAACGATTCGGGCAGATTGAGAAAAGGTGGCCAACTAATGCTAAAATACACCCCCACCCCCCCCCATTATTTGTTCCAGTGAGCACAGATAATATCTAATCGTACAAATCATCCAAAGACAGATATGTCTTGGTGTGAAACCAGAGAAAATTCTGACTGTTCAGTGGAAATCAAATAACTAGTAACTGCTGCTGAACAAACACTTTTGCTCATGTTTGTCGACAAGCATATCCTGCACCATATAAAGCCAAATTTAAACAAAAGATACGAAAGAGAAAGATACGAAAGAGAGAAAAGAAAAAAAAAAAAAAAAACAGTTTTACCATTTTATTAGAATTTTAGTAAAAATATACGTTGGGTTCTTATATTTTGCAGAAAATCCAAATCACAGATATTGTTTACAAAAACACACACACAAAAAATTCAACTTTTATAAGATACAAAATCAAACATTATCCCACAATGCAACTTTGTTTTCACTTCTGAATGATGGAAATAAATGTCAAATTAATGTGAACAGTCAGCAGTCAGTTGCTCTCAGTTCACAGGTGTGCCCACATGTGTCAAATCAGAACTAACACTGAGCTGTCCTCTAGACAGCAGACGCGAATGCAACATCACAACATCAGTGGTTACTGGAAGCCTATGTAGATGATGGGAAACGACTTCATTCTCTTTTGGCAAGAGAGGTCGGAGCAGTTTCCTCACTGTCGCACACCTACCAAAACCACATATTCTTAGAGGCGTGCTGGAGTGAATGTCCTCTATAGAGTAGCGATGGCTTTAGCTGCCATTCTCCGGCCCAGTGGAAGGCTCAAGTCTGTGATGGACAGCACAGTTTTGGGTTTTGCCAGTGCCTGAAGCTTAACCAGTTCTGAAATCTGTGAAGACAAATTCAAAAAGTAAATTATTTTCCATACTAAAATTTAGGGCTGAATGATAATGGTTAAACTAATGGTTAAAAGATTTTGTGGTAACACTCAAAATGTTTACATATACTTACTCTAGTAATAACAGTAAATTATGCATAACTACATGCAACTATAAACCAAACCCCACCTATAGTAAGTAGGTCGTTGATACTCCTCAGTACTTAAATGTATATTTACACTGAAACAAGGACACCTTTAAATAAAGTGTAACCGATTTCAATTATTGATCACAACTTCTCATTTGATAAATTTCTTTGGTCACATTTTATTTTAAGGTGTCCTTGTTACAGCGTAATTATACATTTAGGTACTGAGTAATACTAATTAACATTATGTACTTACTATAGGGTTTGGTTTAAAGGGTTAGTTCACCCAAAAATGAAAATTCTATCATTAATTACTCACCCTCATGTCGTTCCAAACCCGTAAGACCTTCGTTCATCTTTGGAACGCAAATTAAGATATTTTTTTATAAAATGCAATGGCTCAGTGAGGCCTGCATTGCCAGCAAGATAATTAACACTTTCAATGCCCAGAAAGCTACTAAAAACCTATTTTAAACAGTTCATGTGGCTACAGCGGTTCAACCTTAATGTTATGAAGTGACGAGAATACTTTTTGTGCGCCAAAAAAACAAAATAACAACTTTATTCAACAATATCTAGTAATGGGCGATTTCAAAACACTGCTTCATGAAGCTTCGAAG
The DNA here is from genome assembly GCF_019924925.1 of Ctenopharyngodon idella. Taxonomy (NCBI): domain Eukaryota; kingdom Metazoa; phylum Chordata; class Actinopteri; order Cypriniformes; family Xenocyprididae; genus Ctenopharyngodon; species Ctenopharyngodon idella. The sequence goes on from NC_067231.1 coordinate 7,773,866, forward strand.
CTTTACAAATCTTTTGTTTTGAATCAGTGGTTCGGAGCGTGTATCAAACTGCCAAAGTCACGTGATTTCAGTAAACGAGGTTTTGTTACGTCAATTTTTTACGTCATCGAAATTTCAATGGTTCATCGTTACTTTGGCAATTTGATACACGTTCCGAACCACTGATTCGAAACAAAAGTGTTTAGAAATCACCCATCACTAGATATTGTTGAATAAAGTCAATATTTTGTTTTTTTGGCGCACAAAAAGTATTCTCGTCGCTTCATAACATTAAGGTTGAACCACTGTAGTCACATGAACTGTTTTAAATATATCTTTAGTAGCTTTCTGGGCATTGAAAGTGTTAATTGTCTTGCTGGCAATGCAGGCCTCACTGAGCCATTGGATTTTATGAAAAATATCTTAATTTGTATTCCGAAGATGAACAAAGGTCTTACGGGTGTGGAACAACATGAGGGTGAGTAAATAATGACAGAATTTTCATTTTTGGGTGAACTAACCCTTTAAGGTTAATTGCATGTAAATATGCACAATTTACTGTTAAAGCCATAGTAAGTATATGTAATATGTAACAAGGACATTGTAAAATAAAGTGTTACAATTTATTCAGACTTTTCATCAGAATTTTTGCACGTTCATATAAGCACAAATCAAGAGAAAGCCAACTCATATGCAGGGTTTATTTTTTCTCATCTAGTTTCCTGAATTATTATATGTATTATTTACATTAACACTCATGATTATGAAAAACTGTAAGACCTTAAGAAGCTTCTTTCAAAAGCTAACATCAATTCTAGATATTCCAAATTGTTAATGTTTTCCTATTAAAACAACAAAACTTTGCATTGTAGCACAGAGGCAGCGCAAGTGCATCCAAAATCGGCAAAAAAAAAAAAAAAGTCAGAGTCAAGTTTATATTTGGATTATAGTCAAAGAATGTTTACTCGCAGATTTAGTCAGCAAATAGCACAAGCGGCCTCACGAAGAAAGACTGGCTGTATTACGCTTTCATTTGAGCAGAATATCACAAAGCAGATCACTAAACTACAAAACAGTTTTGTCAGCATTTTCAGATCATCAGCGCTTTTTGCAGTGCAAAGAGAGCACGTGTGCATGGTTGCCATGTTAAGTAAAAAACTGGGACAGAAAATGTAGCCACAGAAAAGTTCTGATTGGGGGATTTAAACTCTTGACTTCTGGTGACCAAAACAATGCAAGATATCAGGAATATCAAATGAAAAAATCATGATAAATAACCAGTAGGCCAACCATCACATTTAAATCACGATTTAAATAAGATTAATTGTGCAGCTTTACCAGAATGTTGCATGTTTATCAGTGTGTGTGTTGTGCATGTATACTAGATAATTCCCTCACCATGGTAAATGGCATAAATTGCAGGATACTGCCCCGGCTGCCCTGCTCTGAACACTCCACACACTCCTCGATAAAGCTCTGAACAAACTGTGTGTGAGGGCCTGCTGTCTTAGACCCCAACAGAGAGGAAATCAACAGGAACAGATTTGCTAAAAAAAAAAAAAAAAAAAGAGACAAGAATCTGCTTGTAAGCACGGCTTGTAAGAGGTAGTGCAGTGATGGTACTACGGTACAAAGATCTAGTGGGACTAAATGTTCAGCAGAGATACAACACAAACCTAGCACTCTATTGAGAGGGTCTCTCATATTGACGGTGTGAAGTTGAGAGGCAGACAGTGAACTGCTCATGGATCGGTCACCTAGAAAGATAAAATCAGTTTACTTTGTGTCACTTTTCATTGACCTAAATGTTGTAACATACATAAAAACCGTAAAAAAGGAATTTTGTAATGTGTCACAGTGGCTATCAAAGCAGATTTCACTATACTTCTTTCTCGGTTCAATGCGTGAATAAAACCAACACTTTCATTTCCAGCTCTTCCTCCTCTTTTTTTTTTTATTTTTTAGTGAAAGTGACAAAACAGCCATGGCAGAAACTACTTATAACAACACAGTTTTCTTGATATTTCTCTATTTCTAGTTTCTATCTATCCATTTAGCAGATGTTTTTATCCAAAGTTACTTCCAAATGAGGAATAAAACAAGCGATTCACCCTAAAAAGATGATCATTTGAGAAGTGCTACCAATTTAAAGTTTCAATCATTGTCCAGAGCTAGAACAAGGAGGAAAAAAAAATCTATTTTTAGAGAAGTAACTGTAAGCTTAAAAGGCAATTAAGTGATTTTTATGAATTCAGCAAAGAATCTTAATCTAAATGAAGGAAATGTCTTCGGAAAATTATTTTTGGAAAATTATTTTCATCCATTGTGTCATGGACACACTAAGTGATACTGCCACAGGAAGCTCAAAACTATCGCAAGCTATGTTGCTTTTTTTGGGGATTTTTCTGTGAAATTGAGATCTTACAATTATTGCAGCATAAGCAGGTTTGGTTAACACTACACTAAAAGAGCAAGTTTCTAGATTGACTAATAGATAAAAATGACACATTAATCCCCAGAAGGACGTTCAGGTGCAGAATGAAGTTTACGTAAGTTTAATGCAGTTGTTGTTTTTGTGCAGCTTGTGGTAGGTGAGGCAGGCAGGAAATGACCTGGACTGGACAGCATAACAGTCTCATCCTCATTGGAGCTAAGCAGACGCATCAGTTTAGATGGTTGTGTGTCGTCCAATGGAAACAGGCTGCTGTAGTCCTACAACCAATGAGAAAAGAATGAGTGAGACTTACTATTTAGTTTAAGTTTTAAGAAGTATGTGTGAAAGATGTAAGACATACATGTGTTAAGTATGCAAATGTGTGTAAGCATACACAGCATTACTGAGTTCAGTTAAAGTGCCCCATTATGGTTTTTCAGACATTACCTTTCATGTAGTGTGTAATACACTGTGTTCCAAATTATTATGCAAGTGACATCTCAGTAGGATTTCAGTACAATAAACATTCAGATTTTAGTTTTTCTAAGAAAGTGTTTGTTTGTTTATTTATTTTAGATAACTAGTATCAATCTCAGACAAAATAATTTGCCAGGTCTACTTAACGCTACTTAAGTAGGAAACAAAAAGATGTTGTTCCACATTATTAAGCAAGTCACAGTTCTCATGTAATATGGGGAGGAAGAAAGATCTTTCTGAAGATGAAAATCATAAAATGGTGCAATGTTGTGCAAAAGGCATGAAAACAATTAATATTGTGTGAAAACTGAATGGAGATAATCGAATTATCATAAGATTTGTGAGTGATTTAGAGCACAGCAGAACTCGGTCAGATAAAGGCTTATTAAGGAAAGTTTCTATCAAATAAGTTAATTGTATTAAAAGGGCAGCTATAAAAAAAAAAAAAAAAGCCAGTGTTGAGCAGCAAACAGGTATTTGAAGCTGCTGGTGTCTCTGGAGTCTTGAGAACCTCTCCATGCAGGCTGGCAGTTGTGTGTAAAACTGCATTTCAGCCACCACTAACCAAACCTCACAAAGAGAAACATTTACAGTGGGTGTAGAAATACATTTTCAAACAGTTTTATTGATGTGGTGTTTTTTTTGCAGCATGGGATAGTGCATAGTGCATTGTATTTCAGAAGGCACTATCCTTCTTTTTTACCATAGCTGAAAATGGCCAGTTATAAACTCCACATATCTTTGAAGTCGTCATTTTGACACCCTAAAGGGACCTTCCATCTCACTTCCCATTATTCCATCCCAAATCATCACCCTGCCAGCTCCCTGCTGCTCCCTGCATGAAGTCTTGTTTGAACGTGGTGGCCACTCACCAACCATCCAGAAATCCATCCATTTAGACCATCCATTGTAGTATGGCATTCGTCAGTGAATAAAACTATTTAAAAATAGTCTTTACGTATTTCTGAACCCACTGTAAATGTTTCGCTTTGTGAGGTTTGGTTAGTGGTGGCTGAAATGCATCTTTACGCACAACTGCCAGCCTGCATGGAGAGGTTCTCAAGACTCCAGAGACACCAACAGCTTCAAATACCTGTTTGCTGCTCAACACTGGCATTTTTTATAGCTGCCCATTTAATAAAATTTTTTTTTTTGACAGGAACCTTCCTTGATAAGCCTTTATCTGATCGAGTTCTGCTGTGCTCTAAATCACTCACAAATCTTATGATAATTCAATAATCTCCATTCAGTTTTCACACAATATTAATTGTTTTCATGCCTTTTGCACAACATTGCACCATTTCATGCTTTTCATCTTCAGAAAGATCTTTCTTCCTCCCCATATTGCATGAGAACTGTGACTTGCTTAATAATGTGGAACAACCTCCAAGTAGGTTTTCCATTTACCTAAGTAGACCTGGCAAATTATTTTGTCTGAGATTGATACCAGTTATCTAAAAAGACATGGATAAATAAACACTTTCTTATAAAAACTAAAATCGGAATGTTTATTGTACTGAAATCCTACTGATGTGTCACATAATTTGGAACACAGTGTATACTGTTTGTGAATGTAAAAGTTCTGCAAAGTGCACAATAAATGGAGTTATTATTTGTCTCCCAAAAGGAAGATTGATTCTGCCTGAAACATCAGTATTTCCAGTCTTACTTCCTGCACAAACCTACCTAGGTTTGTAACAAATGTGCATAATGCCAGCCTATGGTCTTCATTGGCTGCATGTGAACAACAGTGACCGGCCTTCAAACACTGTAGTTGAGGCATGGAAGAGTTTGGTATGTGTTGTTGACATGTCGAAAAGATGCTGTTTTCTGCGCTGTGAAAGCAAATCCACTTTGCTTGCACTTCCAAAGGATGAGGACTCGGACTCGAATTGATGGTGAAATTGTTACTGTTCATATCACTGTGTATCAAAAGCTGAGGAAGCCTCTGGAGCAGGAATTCATATATGGTAATATAGGCATTTCCTTGACACACACTGTAAGCAACAGACTGGTACATCTGACCAATCAGAGCAGAGAAAGCTCTTGGTAAGGAGGGGTTTATAGAGACTGAATCGTTTATCGAACCATTTCAGACACTGTGAGAAAGAGGTAATGCTGCAATGTATATTATGAGGAAATTAAAGCATTTTTTGACCTTGAATGCATGTAAGCCTATTTCCAAAACCTTTAAAATAATATAATAGGGGCACTTTAACATAGGCTGGGTGAGAAACCTCTGTGACCGACCTCTATATCCTCACGTTGTCTCTTGCGCTGTCGTGCTGATGCTTGACCCTTATGATGAGACGAGTAAGAACTGAGAGCACACCACACTGACAATCTATAACACACACACACACACACACTCATTTTTTCATAAAGACCTTGTGAAAACAAAATTGGAGTTTTGTGGCTTTTAGTTCCTGTCTGTTAGCTTTGAAATTAACATCTCAGTGCTAGTATACTTTGAAAGGTTGAAAGAATAGACATTTGAAATCTCTCCTCTGAGTTAAAGCAGGTGTTCCTCCACGCAAATTCTGTCAGATGAAAGAAGGTTTACATCTAGTAAGGGTGTTTGATCTCATCTAAATGTTCATTTAAGTTACTGTAACTAAAATTAAAAAAAAAAAAAAAAAACCAAAGGAGAAACCAAAGGAAAAGCCTGACAATTGCATATCCATCAGAACGGATGTCCGTTTTGAATCTCAGACTGATAAAAGAGGAAGCAGATGAAAGAAAGCAAGTAAAAAGAGGAAAAGAGAGTAAAGAACTTCAGAGGCCATTCATATATAAATTTACTATTAATTTATGAATCAATCCTTTCTACGAAAAACTTCTGACCTGCAAATGAATGAATAAAGTATTACACAATAAAAGCAAGTAAAGAGTTATTTGGTGTCTTTCAAAAAATTAACACAAGTACATGATAATGGGGACTTTCTTGTTGGAATAAATAATAGTGTGAACTGAACTGTGAAAGAATACAGTTGTTATAGAGGATATTAATAATAATATTTATATAAATTGTATTTACAATAATATATTAATTTAAATCATTTTAATCCTGTGGAAGTTTGCTGAGGCACTACTGTGCTAGGGTGTTCTCAGTGTTTCTTTTGATTATTCCACCAGTTATATTTGTGCGTTCAGCATGAAAAAATTATGATATTAATACTGTATCTTAATGTGGCAAGCAGGAGGAGTGGTGACGTGATTAAGTGTGCCTAAAGTGTGTACTGTGTTTTTATTCAACATTTTAACACAAAATTCTATTTAAAAAAATTCATGTCATACTTTGCAAGGGCTCTTCCGGGCGGATCTACCAGGCTGTGCCAATGTGCAGGGTCAGTGAGGAGACGTGGCAGAATGTGTCCCAGCAGGGTGAGGGTGATCTGTTGTGTGTCCAGGCAGAAAATACTGTACAGCAACTCCACCACACGAGATGCCCACTCTTTACGGGTCTCCTTTAGGAGCTCCTACAACAGACACAAGCAAAATTTTACAAAGTCTGATTACAGGTACAATTTATTTCCCATAATTTTTAATAGTGCAATCCCAAACACACTTACCTTAACCAGGTTGTTAGTAAACCAGAACACCCCTCCCATATGTAGTAGGTTCTCAAAGAGATGGAATGCATGGGAGTCCACCCAGCCCTTCTCCAGAACCTCCCTGAACTGGGTCTGCAGAGCCTGGCGGATAGGCTGGCGTGCTGGGAGAAGGTTACGATAGGGAATAATCTCCTGACCCTCGACTGCTGGCCGCAGGGACAGTCCTGTCTGCTGAAATACATCAGCACACATGTGCTCCAAGATAGAGCTCATGATCACCACACTGGAGAAGGTGTGAGAGACAGGGAGACAAATACCAGTCTTTTAGGGCTATTCAATTCTGTTCCTGAAGGACCACGATCTGCAGAGTATAGTTCCGAACCTACTCAAACACACTTACCTGTAATCTTGAAGACCTGGAACTAAACACTGCAGGACATGGCACACAATTTTCATAAATTTCATACATTTCAAAAGTTTTGCTTATAATCACGTTTACCCACAAACGTTCATTGCGACGTTCGAATAACATAAAAAAACTAAATTAGACCACGTCTCTCACACACACACACACACATACAGTATACTGTAAAAAAGAACGGACACCCTATTGAATTTTATGGTTTTATGTATCAGGAAAAACATAAAAAATGATCTGGTTCTTGGCAGGTCTTAAAATTAGACAAATACAACCTCAGATGAATAACAACACATGACATATTACACCATGTCATTATATATTTAACAAAAACTATGGGTGACAAACTAAGTACACCCTTACTGCTTCCATAGGAATTAAGAGGATAAGTAACAGTCAGGCTCTGCTAATCAAATGTCTTTGATTAATTGATCATCAGCAAGTGTGACCAGCTCTATAAAGCAGAAGTTTTGGTAGTTTGCTGGTCTGGAGCAGTCAGGTGTGTATCAGTCTAGGAAAGGTTATACGGCCATTTCCAAACAATTTGAAGTCCATTATTCTACAGTAAGAAGATTATTCACAAGTGGAAAACATTCATGGCAGCTGCCAATCTTTCCAGGAGTGGACGTCCCAGCAAACTCACCCCAAGGTCAGACTGCAATGCTCAGAAAAAAGACTCTACAGGCCTCCGTTAACATGTTAAATGTTAAAGTTCATGGCAGTACAATTATAAAAAAAAACAGGATAAGTATGGCATGTTTGAAAGGATTGCCAGGAGAAAGCTTCTTCTCTCTAAAATGAATATGATACCATGTCTTAGGTTTGCAAAGTTGCATCTGAACAAATCACAAGACTTCTGGAAAAACGTCTTTCAGACAGACGAGACCAAAGTGAAGATGTTTGTCCATTATGCACAGCGCCAAGTTAAGTGAAAACAAAACAGCATATCAGTACAAACACCTCATACCAAATGTCCATCACACTGGTGGAGGGGTGATGATTTTTGGCTTGCAGTCATTGAGTCTACCATGAACTCCTCTGTACAACAAAGTATTCTAGAGTCAAATGTGAGGTGATCTGTCCAACAGCTAAAGCTTGGCTGATATTCGGTACGCACAAATTTATGTGTGAAATGTGCGTACGAACGATTTTAAGAACAAATCATGATTCCCCAAAAATTTCGGTGTTTATTGTGAGAACTGATGAGAATGGCACACTTGGAGTTGCTCAAGGATTGGTCGAGAGCGCGTCTGCAAACAGCGGCATGTTTGCCGAGAGTGACAAAAGGCTGTGCGGAAAGCCATTATTTGGAGATGGTTTGGAGACGCAGCTGCTCATTTAGAATACTCCAAATTCACTAACATCAGAACGAGGTTAAAAACAAATTCAAGTGCGTATGCACGTGTTGCGAATTAAGCGGAGATTAAGCGGAGTTCTCCTGTGCGTACAAATATGGAATAATCCACACAATTATTAGCCAATGAGACCCAATGGTCCCAAGAACACCAGCAAATCTACAACAGAATGAGTGAAAAAGAAAAGTTGCAATGGCCAGACCTCAAATGATTGAAATGCTGTGGTGGCAGGACCTTCAGAGAGCTGGCATTAACAAATGCCCACAAACTTCAATGAAATGAAGCAAGGTTGTAAAAAAGAGTGGGCCAAAAGAAAACTATTTCCTTCAACTTATTGCTGCTAAAAGCGGCTCTACAAGCAACTGAATCATAGAGTGTACTTAGTTTGTCACCCATGGCTTTTCCATTTTGGCTTTATTTTTGTTAAAGGGTTAGAAAATTCTGTCATTTATTACTCACCCTCATGTCATTCTATACCCCTGAGACCTTCGTTCATCTTCGGAACACAAATTAAGATATTTTTGATGAAATCCAATGGCTCAGTGAGGCCTCTATTGCCAGCAATGTCGCCGAACCAGTAATTTGGATCGCGTATCAATCTGCTGAAATCACGTGACTTTGTCGCTCTGAACAACTGATTCGAAACAAAAGATTCGTAAAGCTTTGAAGCAGTGTTTTGAAATCGGCCATCACTAGATATTGTTGAAAAGTCAATTTTTTTTTTTTGGCGCACAAAAAATATTCTCGCTTTTATAATATTAATATTATTTTATAATATTAAGGTAGAACCACTGTACTCGCATGAACTGTTTTAAATATGTTTTGAGTACCTTTCTGGATCTTGAGAAGTTCAGTGTCATTGTTGGCAATAGAGGCCTCACTGAGCCATCGGATTTCTTCAAAAATATCTTAATTTGTGTTCCGAAGATGAACGAAGGTCTTACGGGTGTAGAACGTCATGAGGTGAGTAATAAATGACAATTTTCATTTTTGGGTGAACAAACCCTAAATAAATAATTACACAATCCAATGTAATTTGTTGTTGTTCATCTGAGATTGTACTTACCTAATTTTAAGACCTGCTAATGACTAGATGATTTTTATTATGTTCTGATATGTATAACCATAAAATTCTAAAGGGTGTCCTTTCTTTTTCACATGATTGTATATAAACATTTTTCAGATCTCGTGACCTGTGGAATAAAGTGAACAAACTAGCTAGTCTTAAATCAACCACAAAGAAACTTTAGAACATTTTACCCCTTATTCAAACTAAACTTATATATATATATATATATATATATATTTAAAAAGGACTCTGTTCACGTTCAAAAGTTAGTTGTGAATTACACCCTGCCTATGTATGCAGTTTATTTCATAAGATATAATGTGGTTATGTACTCTGATGTGTGTAAAGATCCGTACCGCTCATGGTAGAACTGCAAAGTGTTTTCTCCTGACATAGGAGTCATGAGCTGACGAATCATAGTCTGAGGTTTTTCTCTCTCATCCAATCCCAGCATCCGAACATGAGCCACCAGCCACGCCACTGCACAGATGGCCATACTGCACACCTTCCCTTTGATGTTATCTGTGATCTTCTGCACTCACAGAAAGAGACTTCTTCAGTTACAGTCAAAGATGAAACTACTGTATTCTGACAATATAGCACAACTCAGGAAAAAAAAAAAAAAAATCTTTTCAAATTGTCATTATTCTTATTGATTTTAGAAACAGTGAGCCTGGTTAGGACATCAGGATGCTTGGTTTCTCACCTGAACAGCTTCTACTGATAAAACTCCATTCTCCCAGGCATTAAGAACCTCCAGTATAGCTGCTGGAGTACTGAGACATATTTCATGCCATTTCATCTGACTGCAGAGAGAGACACAGAACATGTTTTACTAATAGATTCTTAAGACAGAAAAAAGCAGATCATTAACATGATGGTTCACATAACCTTGATTCAACAATTAATTTGAAGTCAAAAATGGTTTTCATTTATTAAAACGTTCCTCAAAAGATTGTCCTATCCCTTGTATGACTATGAATAAGCAAATTCTCAAATGCAGTCTGAGCGAGTTCATAGAACTGCCCTGAGCGAGTTCACAGTCCGCCATTGCTGCACTGATGAGAATGTCTCCCAAGCGTTTTAGGTGTTCTGAAGCTGGGTGGATTAATCTACATAGCTCTCTCTCCTTTTACTCCCTAAATCTGAGCTGCTGAAGATGAGGTGGATTCATTTTGTTTTTGAAGAAAATGCTCCCTCAACTCTACCGAAATTCGTTTATGTCTGCGTGAATCATTTCACACCGGACTGCTTTATGAACGAATATCAATACAAAGGGACAATACAAAACAGAGGTTGTGCTAAAAATTTGTTACTCAAGGATATACAAGTACAAACTGTTTGTGATTCAGCTTACAGTCTCCAGAGTGATACTGGATACGGCAGTAATGAAGGTGAGAGCACTTTATTACAGTTCATCGGAGTTGATTTACGGATATAAAGTTTACCAGTTTATTTAGCACCACCCAAAAAGGCATAAGGTCTTTATATTTGTTTACTGTTAGTTGTAACGAGTGTTTCTGTGTACTTCGCTGTGTATGTTGATGATAATACAAGGGAAAGAGAGAGTGTTTTTGGATGTTTTAATGCACACTTGCACTGTGTTTTATTAAGCTCTTACAGTGATTTTCTAGAGTGAAAATGGACGCTTCATATTTTGTGCGAAGTACAATAAACGTCATAAAACTCATCTGTAAAGTTTTGGCCATCATTTGGACAGGTACAGACAGTACAACAGGCTTGTAGTAATATAGTGGATAAAAAAAAGACAATATAAGTTATAACCGTAATTAAACTAAACTATACATGTTCTATCTCCATATATGCATATATTCGCAGTTTTTGACATTATAGTGCGTCCTGACTGAATCCTGTCACCGGAGAACGAGCTCTTGAAGCTCTTTTCATTGAAGGGTCATTAAAAACATGATGTGGCTTCAACAGCTCAATGGCTTTTGATTTATGAGAGGTGGTTCAGAGTGTAGAAAAGACAACCATCTTTTTTAGAAACAGTGGCTAAGAAGCAGTCTGCCAAAAAAACTCATCAACTTTTCCATAAAATTTGCTGTGGCCTTTCTTATCACTCAAAACTGACTCATTTCAAGTGATAAAGGCAGATTCTCACTGTCACAGCAAATTTTATTATGGAAATGTTGATGAGTTTTTGTTTTTTTTTCCTTATCTGATGTTACACTAAAATGATTTACTTCATGTAAATGAATGCAAATATAATATTATATTAAGAACAATGAATAATGCAGCCATGTGATCGGCTAAAGAAAAAAAGAAAAAAAAAAGAAAAGGAAAACACAACCAGCCACTCCCACCCCTTCTGCCAGAAGACCTAATTCCGAATTCCATCGCGTCAGTTCCGTAAGTTGAATAGGGAAGGTGTAGGACGTAGCATAAGCTTTTTGAACTGCTAGAGTTTTACACTTTCTTCGTAAGTAGAATACGAAAGGTGGTCTGGTGGAAGCTAGATATTTTACTTCATTACTTGTTTATATATATCTTCAGACGGCCTTTAATAATCCCCCGGAGCCATGTGGAATATGTTTATGATGGACGGAGACACTTTCTTCAGCTCATACTCGTTTGGTAACGCTTACTGCCATTATAAAACTCGGATGCGCCAGGATATTTATTAATATTTCTCCGATTGTGTTCATCAGAAAGAAGAAAGTCATATACACCTAGGATGGCTTGAGGGTGAGTAAAGCTTGGGGTAATTTTCTTTTGAAAGTGAACTAATCCTTCAATGCTTCTCTGTTTGCTGACAACAACAGATTTATAAACAATTCTTATTGCAAATTTTGGAAGATGTTTGCCGCACATTTCATTCCCAAATGCAAATTACAAGCGACTCAAACACTCAGCACTTGCAGAGAAGCATTTGCTGTAAATGGAAACTGAAAGCTATGCTTTACTCCTAAACATGCACAGTGTCATACTATATTTACAATGGAGAGAGAAAAAAAAAAAAAAAAAAAAAAAAAAAAATTTACATCCCTGATAACGCCATTATTACAGAACACTCTCAAAATAAGTTTGGGAGAGAGTTCAAGACTGGATGTCAAATATCCTGCACTGAGACGGCACTAAAGCTGAACAATATAGCAAAAAAACCTTGACATTTTAATGATATTCAATTGATATATATAATTTTATGCATTTTATGCCTTAAAAGGGTTCTTATCTTTTTCTCTCCAATCAGAGGAACTATCATTTTAAACAGCCAGTGTAGACAAGAAATATAGTTAATTTTTTTTTTTTTTTTTTTAATTAAAATAATGAAGGCAATTTTTTCCACACAGGTTCCACATATTATCGACCAGCTCTCTATATAAAGTTGGATATATAACTTTACATAACTTTAATTGCATACATAAAGTACGCTCATGTAAACCGATATATACTATATAGCACATCTTAACTGCTTGATTGTATATATTGTCAAAAAATTTAAACAATATTATTATCAATAATATTATTATGTATATTATCATTATATAAAGTTGGATATATAAGTATATGATGAATATTACCTATTCAGTTAAGATTGGTATTTCACCATTTTCATTTTTAAGCACAAATATATATAGTCAAAAATGGCATACAGGGACTTTTTTTGAGTGATGACCCAAATAAATTGAAGAAATTCACAAACAGTTTGAATTGATTCACAGAAATAAATTAAACTTGATCATTTTAACACCTCTTGTAGTGGACGCTATATAAATCAATGTTTTATGAAGATACTAATGTGACAAGAGTGATTGGTTGATGTAGCTGATGTGAAGAAGCACTTACACAAGCTTCATCTCAGAGGACGAATTGAGCAGGGCCACCAGACTCTCCACCTTCCCAGACTCAGGTCTGAAGCAGGGGTGGTCTGGATTCAGGGTCTTCCCTTCCTCTGGCATGCAAGTCTGCAACCATGTCTCAAAAAAGGGCGTCTCGCTCGACGGGCTGGGGTCCGAAAGAATCACCTGGACAGACAAGGAAGATGTCAATGACAGATATAGGAGAACATCTGAAAAAGAAGAAATATTTTTTGATGGCAGGATGTGGTTATGAATTATGTAATAATGTTATGCAACTTTATCAGATTGTAACATCCATCCGCTCTATAGTTCAAACACTTGATCTGTATAATAATTGTGTGTGTGTGGAGACTGACCTCTGACCCATAGGTCTGCACGACATGACACAGCATGAGGAAGGAAATGTCGAAAAGCAGAGCTCGAACTGACGCAGACTTCGCTAGAAAGTACATTCACAGGCATTATGTAAAAAGTGAATTCAATCTCAGAAAATACTCACACATTTTCACACACTAAAGCTAAAAATAATCAAGATCACACTACAAATGTGGCCTGTATTACCGTAGTAATACTTGAGGACACAAAAGTGTGTCTTTCCGTTATAATTTATACATGAAGATGACAATTAAAAGTGCACCGAAATTTTATCTAGCATAAACAGCCTAATGCCCATCTGAAAAATAGCAGATTAACAGGCTGCATGTAATCGTAGCAAAATAGAGCATGACTTACATCCTTCTCCACTGATGTGTTTGGGAAACTCATTCAGCCTGGAAGAGAACAGCAAATATATATCAATCTCCTAGACACTTTGTTTATGTATTTATTTGAGTAAATATATAAGGTGGCTGTGATGCAATGTATCCAGTTTCTGTCATATTGTCTTACTTGATGAATTTGCGAGCGAAAGACTTGAGCTTTCCAGTCGCTGCGGCAGCGGCGAGTAGCAAATCAAGACTCTTCCCTGAGAGCATGTGACCCAAAACTCCCAGCAGCCCCTCAGGAGACTTAGAATGATCTGCGTCCACTGTCTAGACAACCAGAAATAGAAGAAAATCTGTCAGCTAACAGTAAAACTTTACAATAAGGTTCCATTTGATAATATTAGTTAACTGTATTAGTTAACACAAACTAACAATGAAAGAAATATTCAAAAGCATTTATTAATCTTAGTTAATCTCAATTTCAACATTTACTTTTACATTATTAAAATAAAAAATTGTATCTGTTAATATTATTTAATGAACCTGAGCTAATAGGAACTAACAATGAGCATTTGTATTTTTATCAAATAAAGTTAAAGATCAATAAATACTGTAACAAAAGCATTGTTCATCGTTAGTTAATCTGTATTAACTAACATTACCCAATGAGAACTTATTGTAAAGTGTTACCCAGTACATTTTTTTTTGAACTTGTTAAATAAATGTTGAGAGCATGAAACCATTTATTTAACTCACTTGGAAGAGACAGACAATTAGAGGTGAATGTCATATTCAAAAATCATTTCACACTCCAACAGGGAAAAAAAAAAAAAAAAAAAAAAAATTATACATATATACACACACACATATACATTATACACACACACATATACATTATATATATATATATATATATATATATATATATATATATATATATATATATATATATATTTTACGTAATAAAAATGAAGCCTATTTCCAGGACCATTACTTTTTTTTATTTTGCCATTATTTTTATAACAATTACACACATTTCCCTCCAAATTCTCATTACTCCAATACATCAAATTTTATTTCGATGTATACATTAAATACGTGGTTTAAAATATTAGCGGTTGGCGCTCTGCTTTTATAAAGTGGGACCGAAGGCCTATTCCACTGAATCGTTCTTCTTCTTAAGACCACTGATTTGTCACCGTTTCAAC
Source organism: Ctenopharyngodon idella (assembly GCF_019924925.1). Lineage (NCBI taxonomy): Eukaryota > Metazoa > Chordata > Actinopteri > Cypriniformes > Xenocyprididae > Ctenopharyngodon > Ctenopharyngodon idella. The sequence continues at coordinate 7,788,888 of NC_067231.1, forward strand.
AAGTCGCCACAGAAAAGCACCTCTTCAGTGGACAGCATCACAAGTTGCTATTGTGAACACGCCATTCTGCTGCAGTGTTGTGGCGAGAAGACGTACAAGAAGCTGAGACCAAGAGGCTCTGTCAAAAGAGCTCACTGCGGCCACTGATTATATATTGTTCATCCAACGCATCACTGAAATAAATACTTTTTTTGCTTATTTGAATTAAAAGTTATGTTCGGAGCTATTATTCTCTCTTTCTGTTTTGTTTTTCTATGATTCAACGACATTTTTTTTTTTTAAAGGTTTAAGGGGGGGGGCATGAACAAAAAAAGTTTGATAACCACTGCATTATGATAATGACAAAAAGTTTAAAGTACTGTAAATTTGAACGTAAAAAACGTTTATGAAACTAAACGTCACTAAAGAAAATCTTGAAATGGAAATTCAACCTATTTTCTAAATGCATGTTATAGATTGTTCTGTGAACGATTCATCCATGTAAGCGTTTCACTTTTTTTATTTTATTTTTTTTTTACCTCGAAATTTATCAAAATGCCATAACTGGCTCTTCCGGTGAAAATGACAGACTTCTCTCTGGTGATGTAAGCAGGACTTCTCCAATCATTTAGTTTACTTTGCTTAAACCCCACCTCTGCAATCTTGTGTTCATCTGTCTGTACTTTTGAGTGCCACACCCACATCTCAAAAACCAATCAAAAACTGACTAAGTCCCCTACATTTTTCTTTCTGATAATCCGTTACACTCGGATGTACATCATAACGTGCTACTTCTGTTTCATCGCGACTCTAAACAAGCTAATTTCTTATTTTTTGATATTGGGGTAAAATATAACTTACACAACTTTTTAACAGACTATGTGAGATTCATCCCAAGACATTCTATATAAAATTATATTAAACCAGCTGTGGACCTTGAGGATGTTGGTGACTGTTGGTTCGGCTCTCAAGATGAGGCCTGGGTTGGGCTGAATAGCGGCGCTCTCTGTTGTCCTCAGTCTGGGTGCATGTTCTCTGTCCTCACTCCTGAAGATAAAAAAAAAAAAAAAACAGCAGAGAGAGAAATCAACAAGGAACATAGATGAAGAATGTTAATATTGTCACATTTTAATGATAAAATAAAAATAAGAACAAAACTTTCTGACCATACCGTTTTTCAGTAAGATTGGCAGTGTTCGCCTCAGACAGCAGGCCCAGTTTATTACACTCCTGCAGTAACAGACTCAAGCAGTCACAGCTACACACACACACACACGCGCACACACACACACACAACAGTGAACAACATCCTTATAACTAAACAAAAACACTGTTGTGAAGCCAAAAACAATTGTGGCGATTTAGTGGTATTCTTAAAGCACCATATACACACCATGGTTAAAAAATCAGTGTGTATATATTTATGTAAGCGCCAGGCTCTACCAGTTTATCTATACTGTAGTATTGATAAACACCTTGAATGTACTGCCAGTCATTTTGATTAAAAGCAACATGAAGTTTCAGTCCATACAAATCATTATTCCAGCTTCCTGTGGTTCAGCACATAACTAACAAAGGTATTGGTAGTGGCGACATACTTGCATCTCTGGTCGGCTTTATCCAGCAGTGGAGTGAGATTCAGAAGATTTTCAAATGCCACATTCACATCCTCCGTAAAATCCTAACAAACACACACAGAGAGGTCAAATGGAGCGATTAACATTTCGGATGATGTGGACTGACATATTTTGATGGCAGACATATGAGGGGTCAGGTGTTATGAGAGACACAAATTGGAACTAGAACCAAAATAGTTAAAATCCTACATGAACAGGTGAGGTAAACAGTTAAATAATTGTACCTGTGTCTTTTCTCCTTGTGGGTACTTCTTCAGCCTTAGTAAAACCTGAGGAATCTGGAAATGTAATGTTTATGGAGTAAAACTCAGCTTTTTCACAACAGCTTGACTCCATGTAACCTCCAAACAGAGAATAATTATGTATGAATTCTGAAACAAAGTCACGTAACATCGATAAGGATATTATGTGACTTTGTTCTTCCAATAAAGTGATTGTTGACCAAAAAAATAAAAATATGCTGTCATAATTTGCTCACCCTCATGTTTTCTCAAACCCATATGACTTTTTTCTTAGGCGAAACACGAAATGAGAAGTTGATGCTGCTTCTTCCATACAATGACAACAAATCGCACCTGCTGTGTTACACATGATAATTTGTGACGTTCTTGAGCTCAAAACGCCAGCAAGGGTTTGAAATAGCCTAACATCCAACTTATATAATATAATTAGAGTTATGTGTGACTGTTACGCATGCTAATCTCTTCCATACTAAATATACTTTATACTAAAACAAATAGGCCTAGCAGAGACCCCCAAAATGTCTTGTCTGCTGAGAATTATTGCTTTTCTGTAATTGGCCAAAATGTGACATTCAACATTTCTGAGAACCTCTACTCTTCCCTGTGGAACCCCGAAGTTGGATCTCTGACCTAATTTCAGTACGTTTTGAATTTTGGAAAATTTGGTGTTTCAAATTTACTCTTCAATGTTGAAAACTTGAAGCTGCATTTTTAAGAAGTGGATATTTGCAGTCTAAGAATTTAGAACAAAAAAATATGCTGTTTGAAAATACATATATAGAAAATTATGCCATAAAAATGTTCAATTTTGTTAAATATCAAATGTCCAGGATTCGAGTTTAAAAAAATTCAAATTCAAAACGATATAAAATGGCACTTAATATTCAATTATGCTAAATGACATTTGTCTATAATTCAAATTTACACAATTCAAATTCAAATCATATTTTCATTTCTAGCTCCATAGTTTTTCCCCATGGTATTGATTAAAAAGCACAAGCCACAGTGGCTGGTGAGCAAAAAGGTTTGGAACGATATGTGGGTGAGTTTTGGGTGAACTCTTTAAGTGGCCTCTGTTGACATAGCCATTATTACAACTGAAAGTTCAAGAGAGACCAGTGATTGTTTACTCAACCACACCTTTAGGAAGGTGAAGGCCGTCCACTTGAGCTCCTCGTTCCCCTCTGGAGACTCGATGAGTCCAGTGAAACAGGCTTTCCAGATCTCCAGTACAAACAGTGGAGCTGGGATACGCTACAGAGAAGGACCACAAAAACACATCAGAAAACCCAAACATACACCACTTAATCTCAAGTACGAATACCGCTGTCTGAAGCCACCTGCATCCTCTTGATCATCATGAGCTGCTCAACTAACGGCTGCGTCTCTCCGGTGAGATTCATGGTTCCCTCCAGCATGATGAAGGCGTGGACTGAAGGAAATGACGTGTGGACCGGTGGATCACACTGAAGACACAACATCTGAGGAATACTACGAAAACACAAAGGAATCATTTAAAACAAACAAACAAACAAACAGTTTGAACTGAATCATGGAAATTAATCAAATTACCAATTTAAGTTTTAAAGACCCCCTGTGGTGAAAAATCATTTTTTTTAAAAATGTTGTTTATATGTCTATATGATGTTTTTAATATGCTTTAAGACAAACCATGTGCAAATTCATCAGTCAACACAAATGCTAAGTATTTTCTCCTTAAAACTGCAGTTTACCAAAGACAGTCTCAAAAACGCAGTTTGAAAATTGCCCTTGTTCTCTACATCACAAATATGATGCAACCAATCCGGTCAACACGGGAAGCAGGCTTTAGCATAACATTAACTATGCTGCGAAGCAGGGGAGTCTTAAGAGAAGCCAGGTTATCCCGGTATATTTTTCTGTTAATATGAAAAACCGGGTACATTTAGCAGTATAGCGGGTGAATTATGTATATGATGTATATTACAATGTTATGAGGAACTATATGCCTTTCTCCACTGACGTTTTAAACTGTTCAAAGTGTTTCTAAGGATAGGCTGATTTTTAGAAGGCAGACTGAGATGGCAAACAGGAACATAGTTTGTGTTACATTAGCAACACATTATTAGCTGTTTGATAACATAGTCATTAGTCAAGCAAAAGGCTAATCATTATTTACCGTTATGTGTCCGACGTTGTAGAGAGCGATACATAAAATGCATTACCATTTTTATAGATCGACTTGTAGACCACCCTGTATAATTCACTTTTCCTCATCTTCTGAATCAGTTTCTAGTTCAAACATATATGGATGAATTAAACCAGTATTTCCACTTGCCATTGTGCAGCGTTTACTACAGTAAAGTTGAGTGAGTGGATCAGGTATTCAGAGCTTGTGTGATTGAGTGGAGGCGGAGACTAATTTGTATATTAATGGATCCGTGTATATTAAATGAAGGGGTAGAGTTACATTCAAGCTAATTTTTCAAGCTATTTTTCACAGGAAAAAATGTTTAAATATGTAATTTTGGTGGTGAAAGATGAGTTTTAAGAGAAATATTGACTACAGGGGGACTTTAAAGACTTATCTTTGTCATAATGGTTTTTGGATATTAAGTGTTAAATGTAGAAACATTTAAATGATTCATTTGATACAATGCAATTACTGTTTAAATACATGTAGGTTTTTTTTTTTTTTTTTTTTTTTTTAAACCTTTAAACCAAACCATACACCATGAATTCCGTCTCGAACCTTACCCATATCCCACCTCAATAGCAGCAAAACTGTTTTGCAATACAACATGAACATAAGTACATTGTACCAAACAATTAACTTTTTTTGTCATAGGTGCATAGTAGCGGAAGGGATAGTTCACCCAAAAATGAAAATTTGATGTTTATCTGCTTACCCCCAGGGCATCCAAGATGTAGGTGACTTTGTTTCTTCAGTAGAACACAAATGACGCTCAAGGCAGATGGACATAGTGGTGTGTTAGAGGTAAAAAATTATATAAATAGTGTTCGGTTTCTCACACAAAGCGATCGTTTCGTGTCTTAGGACATCAATGTGTCGTCACGAGCCGCAGGGTTTAATTTGGATTTGTCTGTGCATGTTTTTTTTGACTCTTATAGATGTAATTCCCATTGACATGCATTATACGACTGACAGACCACAACGGTTGGACTTAAAAATCATCATTTGTGTTCTACTGAAGAAACAAAGTCATGGATGCCCTGGGGGTAAGCAGATAAACATCAAATTTTCATTTTTGGGTGAACTATCCCTTTAAAGACACCTAATATAAAGTGGGACCGTGTCTCCTCGTTATTGTGAAACTAGCCTAATGACTAAATGGCCAAATTGCAATAAAATCACTGCAAAAAAAAAAAAAAAATCACAATGTTACTTTTCTACAATGTTATTTTATAATTGCCAGCAACATCTTTGCAAATGCATTGTGAGTAATCAGTTTATTGTTCAGCTCTATCATTGCTGCACTCCAAACAGTCAGTCTGAGGTCTTTTTGGATTCTCACCTCTTGACCAATGAAACACACTCCTCAAGATTTTCCCTCAGCGTTTCATTGGTCACAGCATTGAGATTTTCGGACAGCTTGAGCAAAGCTTGCTCTACATTGGTCCAGGATGCTTATGAGACAAGAAAAGACATGGAATGTTAAATTGCATTCAATATAATGATCGTCATGATTTAATAATTTATAGACATTAAACAGTCATTCAATAAACATTAACATTTACCCACATATAATTTTTTAGATTAAAAACAACAATTGAAAATAATTTCTGATTGGTGATGCAAACAAATTGGTAATTTGTTTCTCTGAAAGGCAGAGTTTAAAAGAAATGATTTGTAAAAATGAATCACACTGAGTCACACTGAATAATAAGCCGATTCAGGACGCAAAAGGGTTGCATGGGAATGAAATACAAGATGACTACTAACTGTATCCTGTGCAATACACTAAGTGAAACTGCAGGCATTATGCAATAAACATTGCTGCAGTGTCACATGGCCTCATCATGTTACAAGTGACAGAGTAGGCAACGGTGCCCACAAAAAATGGATGAGAGTGAGACAAAGAAACACAGTACCAAAACAAAAAACAACAACAGAAAAACAAAGCAGATATTGCAAAATATGAAATTACCAGTTAAAGGGTTAGTTCACCCAAAAATGTATTACTCACCCTCATGCCGTTCCACACCCGTAAGACCTTTGTTAATCTTCGGAACACAAATTAAGATATTTTTTTTTAAATCCGATGGCTCAGTGAGGCCTCCATAGCCAGCAATGACATTTCCTCTCTCAAGATCCATTAATGTACTAAAAACATATTTAAATCAGTTCATGTGAGTACAGTGGTTCAATATTAATATTATAAAGCGACGAGAATATTTTTGGTGCACCAAAAAAACAAAATAACGACTTATATAGTGATGGTCGATTTCAAAACACTGCTTCAGGAAGCTCGGAGCGTTATGAATCAGCGTATCGAATCATGATTCGGATCGCGTGTCAAACTGCTGAAATCACATGACTCTGGCGCTCCAAAACGCTGATTCATAATGCTCCGAAGCTTCATGAAGCAGTTTTTTGAAATGAGTTATTTTTTTATTTTTTTTATGCGCACCAAATATATTCTCGTCGCTTTATAATATTAATATTGAACCACTGTACTCACATGAACTGATTTAAATATGTTTTTAGTACATTAATGGATCTTGAGAGAGGAAATGTCATTGCTGGCTATGGAGGCCTCACTGAGCCATCGGATTTCAACAAAAATATCTTAATTTGCGTTCCGAAGATTAACGAAGGTCTTACGGGTGTGGAACGCCATGAGGGTGAGTAATAAATGACAGAATTTTCATTTTTGGGTGAACTAACCCTTTAATAAATCAGTAATTTTTTATACATGGTGTCTTGACTAACTTTTTATCTAGTTACAATTATTATTATTCAATTTGATTGGGTTCCTAAAACACTAGTGTGAATGTAATGTGGACTGAGACATTATTGCAATTAAAAAGAAGTGTGTCCACTTTAAAGTCCAGCTACAAAGTAAAAACAAAACACTTACTAAAAAAAAATATTCTAAGATATTTCTATTATCGATTTATATTAAATATCTATTTACTTCCATGTCATGTGACCATTAACTGACATCAGAGAACTGTAAAAATGTGAATGTGTCATTAAATTATTGAAATATTTACTTTATAAATCTTTATAAATCAATATAAATCTCAGGGGGTGATTCAAGTAAATATTTTATGTCTAAGGGGTTCGGCTAACAAAAAAAGTCTGGGAACCCCTGCCACAGCCTATACTATTATATTATATTGAATGATTCTTTAAAAAGAATCAAAAGATAGATTTGTCAGCTATTACTGTATTTGTACGTGGAGATTTTTTTTTTTTTATCATTGTTTATATTGTTAATGTTATTATTACTTTTTTATTTGGTTGTAATGAAAAACCCTATTTACTTTATTGCCTTCACAATGTTTGACAAATAAAATTATTGTTACAAAAAAAGATAGATTTGTTCATTGTGCACTAAACAGAGTGCATTAACACTGTTGTTTCATTTTATAAAAGCAACATTCTTTGTAAGTATATCAAAAAGAGATTATTATCATTAATAATTCTTAGTGAATACACACACACCTTGTTCCTCCAGGCGTGCGATGTGCACCAGGGCTCTGTTCTTGGTGCTGTGTAACAGATTGGTCATGCGCTCCAGGCAGGCTCTCAGGCTGTTTTCTACTGCAGGCAGAGCGCTGGACTCCCGCAGTCTCTCACAGTACCACGCACAGCCCTGCAGGAGCCAAACCACGGTACACAGCATTGCACGGCACAGCCCGATACACTCTTCTGCCTTTCCATGGCAGCTGCAGAGATGAAACACAAGAGAGAAAAACATATTACTTCTGTCCTAGGAAATCTGCATCTCACTGACCGTTAAATGGACTGATGCGTCTGACTGATGGATGGCTACCTGAGTCTGTTGGAGAACATGTCCATAATCTCAAGCAATGATTTGATACATAGCTCCCGTGAAAAATCATCAAACTGTGGATGGACAAATGAAAATTTGGTTATTTCAATTGAGTCAAAAAAGTCTTTAATTTAAAAATAATTTGTTTAAAATAAAATAAACACCAACCTTGCTGATTGCTGTCAGCACACTAGAATATGACACCATCTAGAGGTGGGAGAGAGAATATCATGACAAGAAGCACTCGGGATTGTTTTATGCGTGCTGTGCTGGGCCTATAGCAGTCATCTTGAACTTATACCGACACCTAATGGTGTAAATGCAGCATCACACAACAGTAAAGTTTACAGTTCCTGTTATTGTAGAAATTAGCTATTAGCAGACAGCCATGATTCATTTATTCTCTGAGAAATGTGGCAAATAATAGGATATGATAAATCAAGCAGTATATTTTACCTGTGAACTGATAGCATACTTCAGGTAGGACAAGATGAGAGGGTTAGGTGATGGGCCAATCATAGCCTGCTCCAGAAGAGCTTCTGTATCAGGAGAAACAATAATCACACCTTAACAACTATACGACAGGTTACATGCATCACAGAGAGTTATCTAACACAGCGACTGCTAACTGGAGGGTTACAGGTTCCGTTCTGAAAGGGTTGTGGACAACAAAGGGAAAAAAAATTAAATGTTAAAAGCAAATAATAAAATGCAGCTAACCATAATGTGCATATTCAATTATACTAAAAAAAAAATTCTAATTAAAAGTTGCTGGGTTCTCGACTGAGCCCAGTTTCTCCCAAGGTCCATTCTGTCACCTGATGGAGTTTGGGTTCCTTGCCACTGTCGCTTGCTTAGTTGGGGACACGTAATATTCAGCAATATTACTGATTTGACTGCACTGACACTACTGGATTAGAACTTAGCTGGATGATGACATCACTGTTTTCTGCAGAGATGCTTTATAGCTGAATTAAACTCATTTCATAACTGATGAGCTTTACACAGTTATTGAACTGAAATGACTCAACACTGAACTGATTTTAACTGAATAATGACTGTTTACTATTGTCTTTTTAGAGCTGCTTTACAGCAGAATTTAAATCTGTTTGCATCATTGAATCATTATTTTCCTGTTTATCACTGTAAAGCTGCTTTGAAACAATCTGTATTGTATAAAGCTCTATATAAATAAAGGTGACTTGACTTGACATGACATGTGTCCTCAACAGTGGGCAAAATGAATTGGCTAAAACTGGGTTGTGTATAGTGTGATACAGTAATTCCTCTACATATCATGACGTGATATATTTAGATATGACCTGCTAGATTGAGGTAGTCCCATGTGGCTCCTTTAGGGCAGTTCTTCTTGATGTTAATGGCCCATTGATAATCACTCCAGCGCTCCTTCCATGCCTGCAGGATAGCCTGCTTCAGATTCACCACCTTCATTCTGCCTGTTTTATAAACTAGAGATCAAAACATCAATTAATCAACCATGTAAATGGAGTTTAAAAGTCGAATCCCAGTGTATGGCAGAGGAAAACCAGATATCAGCTCTTTTCATGGCGTCTCACAAAAAAATAACACACATTCTCGTATAAGGTGCATAAATCAAATGCACAAATGGGCTAAAATACAATTTTGATATTTTTTTGTATTAAAAATCCTGCTTACCACAAAATATTCCAGTAAATGAATCAGGTTTTTGTTCATTTCCAATTCTCAACACCCCAACGCTGCCATATTGGTCTGTAAGATCACGTCCTCTGATTGGCCGAGAATGTCGGTTTGCTGCAGTATAGCTCATTCCGATTTGATGGTGTGATATCGCGTCCTCTTATTGGTCGAAGATTGTGTTTAACTTTTGATTTTGGTGGAGGAACGCTGACAATGTTTCAGTTATAATAAGTGATATCAAAAGTAATTTAATGTATTGACATAATACCATGGTAATGGTTTTCTTTCATGTAAATACATGATATGGGGATATTGTAACTTAATAGCCGATAAAATGAAATGATGAAATGATGTAAATATGTCGATATCGTTTGAAATATATCACAACTCTAGTCTACATCACTTTTTTAATTATAAAAACAATATGGGAATTTATCAATTCTGCTGGTTCCGATTCTGGATCATCTGCTTAATTCCAAAGATTATTAAACATGGTTTTACTACAAATAAAACAAAAGAAACAATGGTTAATGTAGTTAAACCATGGTAACCACAAATTAACCATAGTTTTACAACAGCAACTATAGTTTAACCATGGTATTTGTAGTAAAACTGGTTATAAAAATGGTAATCAATCTGTCAAAAAAAAAAAAAAAAAATGTTCTTACTCTAGTAAAGTAAAAGTGTTTGTTTTTCATTCTTATCCAAATAAAAGCACAAAATAATTACTCTGATTGAAATATTTAAATAATACTGAAATATTGACTTGTTCTTACCTTATCATTGAATCCCTGAGTTGTAACAGTTTTTCTCAGTCGATCTGACACATTTCTCCAAACACAGGTCACTGCTCTAAGTGAACTATCCCTTTAAATGCTCTTCTCTTCTCCACTCATCTTTTTCTGCCTGTTTCACACTTCCTCTCCCTCTCATTACACCCATTCCTCAACTCTGTCTCCACCACTTCCCAGTCTTACACCTCTTTCTTTTCCCCTTCCCCTTCTCATACTTATTCTTTTTTTGTATAACAAGGTTTGTTACTTTTGAAAATATTATATTTAATGCAAGTGTGATAGCTGTGTAAACAATTAGAAAAATTGCATTTCCTGTGATCTGTGTATTATTAAACCAGTAGATACCAGTTTGGGGCCAACTGAAATCATTCCATGTGCAATTGAGAATACAACAAATTACAGATTACAATTTGTATGAAATTAATGAAAACACTGGTCACATTAAATGTTTCTGATTCACTAAAAAGGACCAGCAATTTGTTCATTTGGGCATTGGTCTACTCAGGTCTCTTTGTATTGGACAGTAGATTTAGAAGTTGAGGCCCTTTGGGTGATAGTCTAGTTCCTCCTGCTCATCCATGTTTTGCCCAAAGCTGCAAAATCACATTAATGACATTGATTTTTATCTACAAGACAGCTCCATAGCACCCCATGTCACCATCACAACTTACATGAACACCCTTGAACTCAAACATTTCTCTGTAATGACAGATCTAATGATACAGGTGGCATATTTATCATTTATTTTGTCAAGTGTAAGTCTGTCGTCAAGCTGGCTGCTATTTAAGCGCTTCTTGAACTATTTTTTTATTTCTAAATTATGTCAATATTGGTTATTTGTGGAGGATTTCATGTCCAATAATATGTTGGGAATGTCTTATTATTGTACAATAAGTTACAAATGTACCACAATGTACATTAAACAACAATTTCTGTGACCCATAAGGAGTTAAATTAATGATAATTAATAAAAATGACACACTTCATCTGCTTTAAACATCTTGCACTGATATTCCAGAATCACTTTTTCAATAAAATATCTAATGAACAATTTTGCAAGTTGTCTTTATTACTATATCAGTAATACATTGTGAAAGCCAAAGCAACGTTTGACATTAATAATGGCACCTGCAGCATAAATGTATTCAGTCTTTCAGAAATGCCATCAAGTGGTCAGTAATTTTTGTCCATCTTCACTGTGTCCATTTTTCCCGCTGTCCCGTTTTCCATTAACGTTGTTCTGTCGCTCCGTCCTATCTTTACCAGCAGCAGAAAGCATCTTCTTTTTAAAACTGAAATCTGCGCCTCGACTGTTGTCACAGTCATTCTGAAAAAAAGGAGCAAACTATACCTTTAATGTTATGCAACAGTGGTTACAGGTGTAATGTTTAAAGAATGACTTAAGCAAAACAACAGGCAAATGTACCAAATGCTTTAATTTAGCATATTCAAACAGCACAGCAGTTTATTCACTGAGCACAAATTGAATATGCAGCACAAACCACCTCTAATATGATTAAGCTAGTGTGAATCTGTTTTACTTCAATATAATATGATTGTCCTTCATAGTGAAAGATGGTTGTATGCTGTATAGCAGTGTGCCAGTGCCATCGATCTCCAAATGTTTCTCTTTGCATTTGAGAAGACTGAAACAAAAAATCTATATTAATGTTCTACCTGTATATACTAAAATGTTCCTGCAAGCAGTTCTGCAACCTATCTGTCCCTTTTTGCATTTAGCATTAAATAGCTGCACTCTTAGGTGTAATTTTTATACACTACCATGCAAAAGTTTGGAATAATTATGATTTTTTTTTTTAAACATTTTTGAAAAAAGTCTCTTTGCTCAGCAAGGCTGCATTTATGTAATCAAAAACACAGTAAAAACAGTAATATTGTGAAATATTATTACAATTTAAAATAAATGTTTTTGTTTGTTTGTTTTTAAGATATTTTAAAATGTAATTTATTCCTGTGATGGCAAAGCTGAATTTCCAGCAGCCAAGTAAATAGCATTTATTCAGGGATGCAAACAGGTAAGGGGGAAAAAGGTGAGAACATTGCATGGGGCAGGGGGCATGCTCCGCACTGATTTTTTTTACATTTCGCTTTGCTTTTTACATTTCGATTTGCTTTACATGCTTATTTGTAGTTATTTTAAGTTTTTTTTTATTAATTTTTTTTTTTTATTACCTTATACAGACGTGGACAAAATTGTTGGTACCCTTGATAAATATGATCAAAGACTGTAAAAATAAATCTGCATTGTTTATCCTTTTGATCTTTAATTCATAAAATTAGCAAAAATCTAACCTTTCATTTGAAGGAAAAGAATTGAAAGTGGGGGTAAAATCACATTATGAAATAAATGTTTTTCTCTCTTGGACACAATTATTGGCACCATTTTATTCAATACTTTTTGCAACCTCCTTTTGCCAAGATAACAGCTCTGAGTCTTCACCTATAACGCCTGATGAGTTTGGAGAACACCTGACAAGAGATCAGAGACCATTCCTTCATGCAAAATCTCTACAGATCCTTCAGATTCCCAGCTCCATGTCGGTGCTTCTTCTCTTCAGTTCACTCCACTAATTTTCTTTAGGGTTCAGGTCAGGGGACTGGGATGGCCAAAGCAGAAGCTTAATTTTGTGCTCAGTGACACATTTTTGTGTTGGTTTTGATGTTTGTTTTGGATCATTGTCCTGATGGAAGATCCAACCACGGCCCATTATTGGATTTCTAGCAGAAGCGGTCCGGTTTTGATTTTTTATCTGTTGGTATTTGATAGAATCCATGATACCATGTATCTGAAAAAGATGTCCAGGACCTCCAGCAGAAAAATAGGCCCACAACATTAAAGATCCAGCAGTATATTTAACCGTGGGCATGGGGTACTTTTTATCCATGTGTGCACCAAACCCATCTGGTGGGTTTGCTGCCAAAAAGCTCTTTTTTTAGTTTCATCTGACCATAGAAGCCGGTCCTGTTTTGAAGTTCCAGTCTTGTCTGACAGCTGAATATGCTGGAGTTTGTTTTTGGATGAGAGCAGAGGATTTTTCTTGAAACCCTCCCGAACAACTTGTGGGGATGTAGGTGCTGTTTGATCATTTTTTTTTAGGCTTTCTGAGACTCAAGACTCAACTAATCTCTGCAATTCTCGAGCTGTGATCCTTGGAGAGTCTTTGTCCACTCAAACATTCCTCCTCACCGCACGTTAGGATGATTTAGACACATGTCCTCTTCCAGGCAGATTTGTAACATCTTTAGTTGATTGGAACTTGTTAATTATTGCCCTGATAGTGGAAATGGGGATTTTCAATGCTTCAGCTATTTTCTTACAGCCACTTTCTATTTTGTGAAGCTCAACAATCTTTTGCTGCACATCAGAACTATATTCTTTGGTTTTACTCATTGTGATAAATGATTAAGGGTATTTGGCCTTTGTGTTTCCTCATGTTTATACTCCTGTGGAACAGGAAGTCATGGCTGGACAATTTCATGCTCCGAGTCACCCTGGTGTGCTAAAAAAATGTCAGTATGAATGGGAATATACTTCAGAGATATTTTACATAAAAAATTCTAGGGGTGCCAATAATTGTGGCCAATGTGTATTGGAGAAAAACATTTATTTTATAATGTGAGTTTCCACCCACTTTCAATTATTTTCCTTCAATGAAAGGTTAGATTTTTGCTAATTTTATGAATTAAAAATCAAAAGGATAAACAATGCAGAATTATTTTTACAGTCATCTTTGATCATATTTATCAAGGGTACCAACAATTTTGTCCACGTCTGTATGTCCAAAACTGTAATTTTTCACACACACACATACACACACAAAAAACAAAAAAACAAACAAACAAAAAAACAAATAACAAAAAACATATTGTTGCAACATTTTACCAAAATCAACATTGGGTCATGTTATAAAAGATGAAGTGCTATGCACGCTATTTAAGGCGGTATTGGCTGAATAGACGGCAATACTGCGCTAAACTGCAAACTGTTTGCCCTCTCTCTCTTCACCGTTCCCACATCTCAGACCTTAAATACATAAAATATTACCCTTTATAGGCATAGTTTTTAAAGTAAAGAGTAAAGGAAGCACTGTACAGTACTTATTGAAACAACCAGTTCTTTATCTACCCTTGTAAGTTCACAAGTACCTTTGTAAGACGTATATTAGAATGATTTCTGAAGGATCATGTGACACTGAAACCTGGAATAATGATGCTGAAAATTCAGCCTTTTCAACATGTTTGTCACATGCGTCCCAATTCAGAGGCTGAATCATTCGAAGGCCGATTGCATCACCGAGGCACGACAAAGGCTGTCCTAATTTGAAGGCTCCTTCAAATGCGGCCTTGAAATGCATCCTTCATTTCGGGTAATGAAAGATACAACAGATGGATCCTTTGCGTCCTACCCTACCCCAGAATTCATTGTGCACCAGTGATGACAGTATTTTTTGAAAGAAATTGCCAGATTACACTTTTAAATGCAAGTACTGGGTTTCAACTTTTACTCAAAAAATCTTTTGTATTAAATGATACAAATGTAAAAAATAAAATAAATAAATAAATAAATAAATAAATATATAAAGCATTATATAGAGGGTATGCATTGATGTCACTTTCCCGCCAGAACACGCCCCCTCAGCCGGACTGAGTGGCAAAAAAGCCTGCTGCATGACTGGATTTAATAGGGGAAACTGCGGAAATACGAGTAAAACACAAGTAAACAAATGATTAAACTGAAGGTTGGACTCGATAGTGCTCCTGTTACAACTTACCAAAGATTCAGTAATCCATGGATAGTGACATGCAGCCAGGAATCGTGTTTCCAGACATTTATGTGCCTGATTTCGACACCAGGGAAACACATAAAGCAAATTTGGCTGTGAACGCTTTATAGAAATGCAATATAGGAAGGTCTAAATCCGGGTGATCACTTATATCAATGTTATATATATCATCCAGTCCTAAAACGTATAGTTTCGTTAGTGTTTATTTAAAAACACCCAATTATGCAGAATATAAAATGGTAAATATTTAATTGATGAGTTGTCAATACAATATATAACAATACAACATATAGGGTATGATTTTACCGGTAACACTTTATTTTAGGGTCTTTTAACTAGTTGCTTATTAGCATGCATATTACTAGAATATTGGCTATTCATTAGTACTTATTAAGCACATATTAATGCCTTATTCTGCATGACCTTATTCTACATTCTTAATCCTACCCAATACCTAAACTTAACAACTACCTTACTAACTATTAATAAGCAGTAAATTAGGAGTTTATTGAGGGAAAAGTCATAGTTAATAGTTTATATGTGTTCCCTATACTAAAGTGTTACCATTTTACCCCAAAATTCAACATATTGTTAAAATGATAACTGCAAATTCACATTTCTCTGCCTGGAGTCTAGTTGTTTCTGTGAATCGCAGCGAACCATTTGCTTCTCTTTTCTATAGCTTTTGACAGTGTCTAAAAATATACCTCCGATTTCTTGTCAAATCTATTTGTACTGTCAATCGCAAAGCTCTTTCCCATTTTGAAGGAGTTTTGTGTGTTTTTCGTGGCATTCACGCTGAAAACCAATGCTTTTTGCCACTCAGTGGGCATACTCTCTATAAATGTTGACTTATATCTTACCAAGATGCTTTTACATAGTTTATTCTCTTAATTATGTACATAAATGCACCAAGGTGAACATATTTAGACAGATTTGGAACCCTGTTTTGTTTTTAGGCAGTTGAATATAAAAAGTCCAGTACAAATGTTACTGCTGCTCATCAACGGCAGCTGTCAGAGTTGCCAAGCGACAAGAACAGTCCTCTGTAGGCTAGACCGTCCCATTTAACAACAGCTCTGTCTGACCTTTGTGGCCTTTGAAGTTCTTCAAAGAATACAGCCTCTGAATTCAGACGCATCTATTCATTTCAGTTCCCTGTGTTCATTTCCTTATTTGTTGCTATGGTTACTGATTGCTTTGTGCACCTGTTTCTTGTTCAGTTTGCTTTCTCCTGTGTATTTAAGCCCTCAGTTTAGTTCTACTCATTGTCCAGTATTGTTTTTGCTTTAGTGTGAAGCTGTTGTGTTGTTTTTCTCCTGTGGCCTGTGTAAAAGTCTTGCAGTTCAAAAAGCTTACGCTATGTCCTCTACGCCTTCCCTATTCAACTTATGGAAAAAGTGTAACTGAAGCGACGCCAGTTTATACTTTCTTTGTAACTTGAATATGGGATGTGGTCTGGCGGAAGCTAGATATTTTACTTCATAACTTGTTAAATATTGATATTTTTCTTACACAAACGCATCGTTTCACTTCAGAAGGCCTTTATTAACCCCCCGGAGCTGTGGGGAGTACACGTTTATGATGGATGGATGTGGATGGAAGCACTTTCTTCAGCTCATACTCATGACCCCTGTTCACTGCCATTATAAAGCTCGGATGCGTCAGGATATTTATTAAAATATCTCCGATTGTGTTCATTAGAAAGAAGAAAGTCATATACACCTGGGTTGGCTTGAGGGTGAGTAAAGCTTGGGCTAATTTTCATTTGAAAGTGAACTAATCCTTTAATGAGCATAGGTTCTTCTTTCAAAAACATTAAAAAATTGATAAATATTTCAATTTTGAACTGTTGTATTTGAATGAACTATTCGATTAAAGGCACAAACCAGTTGGACTGACCAAATTTAGACATGTGAGCGGGTGATTTGTAGTTATCTCACCCCATCTGAATGCTCAGGGAGGGTCTGATATGGTTGTGATGACTCAGTCTTGCAGGGTCTGCAGTCTTCCAGTAAACCCACTGAAGAATCAAAGTCCTCATCAGTACTGGAGCCCTTGAGAAAAGAGGAATGAGTGCTATAACATGCCATAATTGCCTGAAAAGAGTTGTCATCTGACGGTGGTGTAGTTTGTTTATAGCCTACGTTTAGCTTTTTACTTCTGGCGATTGTATTTAGGCTCTAAAATTCATAAACGTTTTGGTGGTCATTTGTGAAGATTATGATACAAAAAACCTGTAAGAATCATAAACTTTTGTTGGTTACAAAGCCAATGGAAAAATCTTATTGAGGTTTTGTCAAGAGAACAAGGATGATACTGACTTCTGGGTTGGCCTACAAAAATATGTCATCACTGCAGCACTTTATTGAACAATAATAGGAAATGTGGAATCTAGTTAAGGTTAGGTTACCTGGGTGAAAGGTTTGGATTGGGACTGAATGTTCTTGGGGGAGCCAGAGCCTCTTAATCTTTCACTGAACCATGAGAAAGGCACAAACGGTGGACCAGAGGAACGTGAGGAACGGTTCTCTGTTTTCTCTGAATCCCTGCATAAACACACAAAATATCACACACATTTGCGTCTATAAAGGTACGAAAGGAAACATATTGGTGCTCAGATGACTGAAATTAGCTGAGTAAATACAGGACAGACTCACACACATACCGATTTCCTGCTGATAGTCTGTTGGATCTGTCTTTCCTGACCTTTCCATATGTGCGACGTAAAGTGACCCTATCCCGCAGAAAAACAAGCAGATAACCTTTAGAGCCCAACTCTGGCCACTACTACGGCATCTGTATAATGTTAGTGCTTGACAGAGAGCATGACAAATATTTTCATATTTGTACTCATTTACAAAGGCACAGTGTTTACAGTCGTCAGGATACGATAAAAACTGTGGTTAGATTGTACACTGTACATTGAATAAAATTGTAACCTAGAAATATTCACATCTATATTAACTGGTTTTATTCAAGTCAAAAATATTATTTAACTGAATCAACCTAAATACAGTTATTTAGGACCAGTAGGACACTAACCCCAGATCAAGAAAACGTCTCCTGGTTTTCTTGTCCAGCAGCACTGTTGGACTATCTGGTTCATCAGGGCCTGTGTCATGACTGTCATCTGAAAACAGATCATCAAATTTAGCATCAGAATTCAGATCAGAATCTGGTCCCAGTTGGCCAGATATTTTAATCTTTAATCATTTAGCAGACCCTTTTATCCAAAGCGACTTACAAATGAGGAGAACAATAGAAGCAATCAAACCAACAATAGGGCAACAATATGAAAGTGCTGTGACTAGTCACAATTAATCAAGCACAATTCACGTAGCAAGGTTTTTTTTTTTTTTTAAAGCAAGATTGGATTGGATCACCCTAAAACAGATACAAACTTTTCCAGATTACCAAATCCAGATTACAAGTGTTCTAAATGGGAATGCATATAACAGTGGCTCCTATACTACTGTATATAAAAAAACAACAGGTTTTGGGACACTTTATGTGTTTTTATTTGAATTGTTAGAAACAACTTTTGACTGGTTCATCTCTGATAAATGTCTGATCATATTTAATATACAGTAATAAATGTTTTGTTTAATATTGACAGCTGTTTGGGGGATTATATGATGGAGAGAAAAAAAATACTTTACTGTACTTAAAGAATTAATAGGCAAACTAATGTCTACTCTACCTACCTTTTTTTACTGTAACGGTTAAACAAATCAAGTGCAAAATGTAAATAACTGTGAGTGAACATATACTACATGATGCAAATGTTCCATTATTTGACCAATTTATTATTTTATCATATTTTTTTCCTGAAATCCACCCTGAATCCTCCCTTCTGCTAGGATCAGGATAATCCTGATTTTTTTAGAAGGTATACCAATCTTTTTTTTCTTTTGAACAACCCATTTTCAACAAGATTTGATCAAATCCGATCAAATTCTTTTTGAGAAACTGGGACCAGGATAAGAATCAGATTCAGAATCATAATTTGTCAATATCAGATACACACACACACACACACACACACACTCACTGCCCACTTTATTAGGTACACCTTGCTAGTACCCTCTTTTGCCTTCAGAGCATTAGTTCACTTTCAAATGAAAATTACGCCAAGCTTTACTCACCCTCAAGCCATCCTAGGTGTATATGACTTTCTTCTTTCTGACTTTCTGATGAACACAATCAGAGAAATATTAATAAATATCCTGACGCATCCAAGCTTTATAATGGCTGTGAACAGGGGTCATGAGTATGAGCTGAAGAAAGTGTCTCCATCCACATCCATCCATCATAAACATACTCTGCACGGCTCCGGGGGGGTTAATAAAGGCCTTCTGAAACGAAGTGATGCGTTTGTGTAAAAAAATATCCATATTTAACAAGTTATGAAGTAAAATATCTAGCTTCCGCCAGACCACTTTCCGTATTCTACTTACGAAAAAAGTGTAAAACTCTTGCAGTTCAAAAAGCTTACGCTATTCCTACGCCTTCCTTCAATTTACGTGACGCCAGTTCCGTTTTTTTTTTTCCGTAATTTGAATACGGGAGTTGGTCTGGCGGAAGCTAGATATTTTACTTCATTACTTGTTAAATATGTTTTTTTTTTTTTTTTTCACAAACTCATCGCTTTGCTTCAGAAGGCCTTTATTAACCCCTCCCCAGAGCCGTGTGGAATATGTTTATGATGGATGGATATGGATAGAGACACTTTCTTCAGCTCATACTCATTGATCCTCGCTCACTGTCATTATAAAGCTCGGATGCGTCAGGATATATATTAATATTTCTCCGATTGTGTTCATCAGTAAGAAGAAAGTCATATACATCTAGGATGGCTTGAGGGTGAGTAAAGCTTGGGGTAATTTTCATTTGAAAGTGAACTAATCCTTTAACTCTTCATGGCATAGATTCAACAAGGTGATGGAAACATTCCTAGGAGATTTTGGTCCATATTGACATGACTGCATCATGCAATTGTTGCAGATTTGTTGGCAGATTTTCTTAGCTCAACTATCAAAGAATGGAAAGCACAGGATTGTGGGATATCAAAGGCAGCGAAGGATAAATCTATGCTGCCTTCATAAATCGATCCGATGAAGGTATCTCAAGAAACAGGAAGTGAAGCTAACATTGGATTCGGACATGCCTTGCCTACCTTGGAACGCAGCCTCCAGAGGCAGCATTTTTAAGTTTTTGGACGCAGCCCCCCATCTACACACCTAAATCAATTCAGTTGCTGCCATGTGATTGGCTGATTAGATATTTGCGTTAACGAGCAGTTGAACAGGTATACCTAATAAAGTGGGCAGTGAGATGAGATGTACTTATGCAGTTCAAACCTTCGCTCTGTGAGAATTCTCCATAGTGTAGGAGGGGTTGGCTGCTCTCGCGTGACTTGAGGTGGTCCGTCTGGCAAAGATGGGCTGGGGAAGATGTCTCTGAATGGACGCAGGGTCTGCAGGGGGATTTAGAACGGGTGAAGGGCAAAGCCTCCTGAGAGGAGGTGTTCAGGAGGTGTCTGTAGCTCCGTCTTTCATCTTGTACCTCCCTTTCTCCAACCACAGTGTAGGGGTCAAAGGTGAAGGATTGGTCTCTCCGTGAGGAAGGGGAGGAGAGAAGCAGGTCAGAGGAGGGGGAGGAGCAACGAAAGGAAGGTTGGAGTGGAGAAGAGGAGGGCTGCACGGAGCCGCCATAACTCTAAACCGTAGACACACACAAAGACATACACAATATTTTTGAACTGGCATATCACGTTCAGTTATGATACAAGACCGAACCGTGATGTTTAGTGTCAATGACCTCAAACCTGGCTTGATGTAAGTGTTGATTTGAAGGTTCACAATAATTCAAAGGTCTTGTGTCAGTAAGATTTTTTTTTTTTTTTAATTTAGAAATAAATTTTGAAAGAAATGAATACTTTTATTTAGCAAGGACCCAGCTAACAAAAATATGTTTTAAGAACATTTGGCTAATGTTCATATTAAGTTATGAAAATGAATGTGAATTTCTGAATGTTCTTTGAACTGATTTTTTTTCCTAGTTATGCAAATGTTAAGGAAACATTCCATTTTATCTTTTTGCAAACATTATGGAAACATTAATTTTGAATGTAGTGATACAAGTAGTAATATTTAAAAAAAAAAAAAAAAAACATTGGGCCAACGTCAACCAAAACATTTCAGAAAAAAACCGTCAAAAAAACCTTCCATGAACAATGTATAAACAATGTTTTTGTGCTAACATTTTGATAACAATATTAAAGGGATAGTTCACCCAAAAATGAAAATCCTGTCATCATTTACTCACCTTCAAGTTGTTCCAAAGAATGTTTGTAACCAAGCAGATCTCGCCCCACATTGACTACCATAGTATTTTTTTCCTACTATAGTAGTCAATGGGGGGTGAGATCTGCTTGGTTACAAACATTCTTCCAAATATCTTCCTTTGTGTACAGCAGAGCAAAGAAATGTAGACAGGTTTGGAACAACTTTAGGGGGAGTAAATGATGACAGAATTTTCATTTTTTTGGATGAACTATTCCTTTAAAGGCCAGATAACTTTGAACGAACATTCTATTAATGTTACTGGAAGAATGTTTTTTAATAGCTTTGAGAGAACCTTAACAGAACGTTAGCCAAAGTTTTGAGAACATTCATTGTTAGCTGGGGACATTACATTTATTTTGAACTCATTAAAGAATCCTGAAAAAATGTATCAAGGCTTCCACATCAATATTATTAACTGTTTTAATTATAATAATAATAATAATAATAATAAAGAAGAAATGTTTCTTGAGCACCAAATCAGCATATTAGAATGATTTCTGAAGGATCAGTAGCTAATGAATCAGAGGTCTCGCACATTCACAGAAAAGAGCTTACTTCCAGTTGCAAAATAAGGTGGATGGGGCATTAAGTGAGAAACAGTTGTATAATGATGGCCCTTATAACAGTGAACAAGTTTGGAATGACATGAGGGTGAGTAAATAACATGACACAAAACAGAATTGTAATTTTTGGGTGAACTACTCCTCCAGTCAGATGCATGAAATCTACAGTGTATACACACCATTCTATCAGTGCTGTCATCCCCATCTATCGAGCTCACACTGTCTCTCAGGCGGGTTCGGGATGGCCGATGCCTCCTGGTTTTGATTGACAGTTGTGCTTTGGCTTTTTGTAGGCTGCTGTCAAGTCGTTCTGTCTCGGGAACCACCTCTGTCAGATCTGATGTGGAATAAAACACATACATTAGACATATGTAATTAGTTTTTTGATATTGAGTATTTGGAGGCAAATATGTCAACAAAGACACAAACATTGCAAATGAAAATCATGATAAAAGACTGCTGCGCTGGTCTTAACACACACTCATGCACATATTAGTGTTCTCGTTACAATCTATAAAACGCAGTGACACCGTAAAGCAGGCCTGAAGCTCTATTAAGCTGTCAACGGCCTAGATTACTTATATGAATGATGGGCGGTCATTCCTCATGTGCACCCTGGGGGTGTGTGAGGGTCAATGAAACAGGAAGTACACAAACACACACTGACAAATACACAAAAGTGAGAGAATGACACTGGGCAGTGTGTAGATATGTGCAAAATAGAAACTTAGAGCTACAGATTACATATTATTCATATTTGAGTATTTTGTGTTTAGAAAATGAACATGTAGTTAAAACCAAACTGCACAGCTTCACACAACTATATTCATAAATATAAATTTGCTGTCATTTAATGATTTGATGCATAAATACATACATAAATAAATAAAATGACTATACTGTGGTTAAATTCAGCAGCTTTTGTTTACCAAGGATTTTGCAAATGTATTTTCCTTCTTTATATTGTATACTGCCTACTATTAAAAAGTATTGTTTAACAAATGTTGTAAAAAATAAATAAATAAAAAAGGACAGTAATATGATACTTTGTTGTCACATGACATCACTATGTTTGTGACATGACCTCATCACAATTAATTTTTATTAATTTTATGGGGTGGTACCCTTTCAAAAGGTACTAATGTACACTATTTAGGTACTGTACACTTTAGGTAATAATCATAGACTGTAAAAAAAAAAAAAAAAAAAAAGATGGACAGCGCATCTCCGCTTCCTTCCACTTTAGAAAAATGAAGCCAAAATGTCCCAGTAACCGATGACATTGTTCAGAGCCCGAGTCTGCGCAGTAGTGATTCAGAGATGGAGCCACGGTATTAAGGTCCCGCCCACACTCCCGCACCCGCAGACTCAACCGCAAGTACAGCTGTCGATCATGATGTTACAGACGTTACAATCATGACGTTACATAACTAACTAAAACCAAACTTACTGGGAAAACGAACACTTGAACATATGTCTATGTGATAACTACCTAAAATGACAGAAACGATCTTTGGGAAAAAAATATTTGAAGTGTAATTGGATTTTTTAGTTTGGCTCGCGTCCCATTCGATTACATGGAGAGGGCAGGGTTTAAGACCTATACTGCTGCCAGCCACCAGGGGGCGATCAAAATGCTTTGGCTTCACTTTTCAGGACTTGTGCGGCACACTTGGCAATAATATGTACCTTTAAGGCACTCATATGCTCCGTTTAGGGGTAAATAAGGTACTGCATTACTGTAAATAAGGTTCGGCACTACTCCACTTTCCTGCAGAGTTTAACTCCAACCTTGATCAAACTCACCTGCCTGTAGCATTCTAGAAATCCTGAAGACCTTGATTAGCTTGTTTCAGTCTGTTTTATTAGGGTTAGAGCAAAACTACAGGAAAGTGGACCTCGAGGGCTAGAGTTGAGAATGGCAAGGGTGATCGGCAACACCCTCTTTACGGCCGATATGTGCCCTCAATGTGCACTTTTCCCAGACCTGCACTGAGGCAAGCTCCAGTGCAGACCTCTACCTGACAGTCAATGTGGCATTATGCTACAAAAGTGTGGACAGAAGAAGAAGGTGAGGTCTTCCATTTGGGAAAGGGCCAATATGACCCCAGACCCTCTTTAAGTAGCGAAAAACTACCTCATGATTTTGAGTTGAACTGCAACACAGCTGGCTGCCATTTTGGAGTAAGGCCCGAAGGCTTTGCTTAGCTGATTCAGGTGTGTTTGATCAGAGATGGAAACTGCAGCCTGCAGGGAGGGGGTTGGCCTCCAGGAGTGCAACTGCGCACCCCTGTATTTAGGAGGCCTTTCCACCTGTCGAGGAGCTCCTCAAAGGCGCGTAGGAATTTCAACGGATGTACTTGTGGCGAAGCGCGACATAATAAAAAATAAATACATGAATGTAGGAAAATGGCCCATGGAAGGTGTTCTGACATGGTAGCGTGGCCGAGCGGTCTAAGGTGCTGGATTAAGGCTCCAGTCTCTTTGGGGGCGTGGGTTCGAATCCCACTGCTGTCAAGACAGGCTTTTAGAAGGCTCTTGTGGCTGCTATGCCTGAGCAAAAAGACTGGAGAAGTGACACTGCATGCTCCCGCTCTCTTCCTTGGCCGCACTCGACGGGCTTCAGAGCCTCAGTGAAGGTCCATGGCCAATGTTTTCTCTATTGCTGGGCAGAATGGGGCCCACGAAGAGAGCCCCCGCAGGGTAGCGTGGCCGAGGGGTCTAAGGCGCTGGATTTAGGCTCCAGTCTCTTTGGGGGCTTGGGTTCAAATCCCACCGCTGCCAGCTGTGGTTTTAAAGAGGGCCAGACAGCTTAAGCGTGCTCCGAAAAGGCGCAAAAGTGCTGGGAATCGAAGAAAACGCTTGGCAACAGCCAGGGCCTTCAGGGACGGGCAGGATGCGTCAATTTCTCCCACAACGATTGTCTGATTACCAAGGCGGGGTGACTCATTCCTACTCCTGGGCCCCGCCCTTTGTACGTGGGTTACTAAATAACCGAGATTTGATCGTTTGCACTTTGAGTCAATCCCCGCAATCCCCTCTTGAGTAGGTACTTATTTTGAATAAGTAATTACTTAACAAGCACTAAAAAAGTATGTTCTAAATAGTATGAATGTGTGTGGTATGAATGTAATTTGGACATACTACATCTGCCATGTTGTCATTGTCATGTGACATTCAGCATCAGTTGCGTCACTTCACTGCCATTCACAAATCCTCTCCCGTGGCCTCATGGGATAGTAAAGTGTCCATCGTATGCACACTTCAGAAACTTGCCGGAAGTACTTTTTCCGGGTACTTATTGCCTACTCTTTTATGAGTTCTGTGAATTTGGACATACTTGTTTTGTCACATACTATTTTTCACCCACTATATAGTAGGGAAGTATGCGATTTATGCATGACAAAAGAAAATATTTTAAAGAATGTTGGGGTAGCAGTTGACGGTAGCCATTTACTTAAGTAGTAGGAAAAAAATACTATGAAAGTCAATGGCTACCGTCAACTGTCTGGTTACCAACATTCTTTAAAATATTTTCTTTTGTGTATATATGGGATTAACAGGATTGTAGTTCTTTCCCTCACTAAAGCCGTTAAGTACACAGTCTTGGAACTTTGTCTTTTTGTCTGATTTTCAAATACTTTTTTGCTTCAAATTAAATTTTGTAATGTTGTGATTCACTTTGTACCTGGTTGGCTTGGTTCATCATGGCTTATAACACTTTAACAAATCCCAATGGGAAAAATGAAAAAAGAAAAAAAACTTCCGGATCCAATGCTGCTGGAAAAGTGGCCAGCACTAATGCACTCTATGTTGTAGGCTGCTTATTGGGTCTGGGGGAGTGGGGGCATGCATGCAATATTTCGTATTTTTAGGAACCACCCTGCCACACGGTTCTACTCCATTCCATTTTCTGAAAACTGGTTTTCAGATCTCAGCACTAATTCCTGTGGTGACGTAGAGACTGACTCAGCAAGGCTGCACCTTCAAAGCCTGTACTAAAATCCTATGAAGCCAGCCTCTTGAATGTGCCCATTACATCTACCATTAATTCCTCAACCATGATAGATGGCATCTAAAAATTCACAAAAATGTTTAATAAAATATTTACACTCTAAAACAAACCAATGCACATCCACAGAGAGAATCGTAGCCCCTGGTGCTTTTAGAGGCCAGACTGTAGCTGCTCTCTCCTGTAATGCGCTCAGTGTATTGGGAGTGTGGAAATGAAGATCTGGACATTAATGGAGGGGGGAAGGGTTGGGCAGACAGGAGAGGTCACTCACCAAACACATCCTCTTCTGCCTCGGCCAGCGGAGTGGAGGACATCTTCAATCTGAAAAAGTGAAACTTTCAAATTTAACTGACAAGAGAACATTTCTATCCTGACCACATGTAGTGCGGTGGTGGCCGGTGCTTTCACGTGGGGAAGCACAGATACCATTGATCAATTGCAAAGTACTAAGATATGTTTTTTTTCTTTTCTGCTTCTTAAAGGGGTGGTTCATTATGATTTCACTTTTTAAACTTTAGTTAGTGTGTAATGTTGCTGTTAGAGCACAAACAACATCTGTAAAGTTATGATGCTTAAAGTTCAAAGCAAAGAAAGATATTTTCTTATAAAGAATTCTCTGTTTAAGGACTACAACAAACGGCTGGTAGGGACTACAACGAGCTTCTTCCCGGGTTGGTGACATCACTAACCCTTAAATTTACATAAACCCTGCCCCCGAGAACACGCAACAAAGGGGTGAGGCCATGTTATTGCAATACAGTACGTAACAAATGCAATAGCATGTCATGAAAGCAAGATGCCAACATAAGTCATAACCATAATTAAACTAAACTATACCTGTTCTTTCTTAATGCAGCATATATTCTCTGGGTCTGTAGGCATCTTATAACAGTTCCCACATGAGCAATTTATAGATTATCATGACAGAATATGCTAATCATTGACTTAGATATCTCACATCAGCTACATAAATTAATCAACTAACCATTCAGAAACATCCTGGTGCATTCTACATGTTGTCACTTTTTCTTGAATCTCTCCATCATTGTCCGAAATTAGATTGAATATAAAAGGCTGAACAGTTTCTGACATTTTCAGTGAGTCTGTGTAAAGTAATCGGTGCTGCTAACAGTACTATGTGCCCTCTGCTTAGGAGCAGCAGCTCATTTGCATTTAAAGGGACACACACAAAAGGGACACACGTTTTTGCTCACCTTCAAAAAGTGACAAATTTAACATGTTATAAAAAAATTATCTGTGGGGTATTTTGGGCTAAAACTTCACATACACACTCTGGGGACATCAGAGACTTATTTTACATCTTGTAAAAATTGCATTATACCACCCCTTTAAACTAAGCAGTGACATTAATTGAAAATAATTTAGACCAAGTTTAGAACTATATGTAGACACAATATGGCAATTACCAACATTATGAATGTTAAACTAAATGCCTTACAACAGACTATTTCTGAACATTTACAGCTATGTTTTAAATTTCATATTTATTTTGATTGAATTTTAGATGAAGACAGGCTTCCCTGTGCTGTTTAAAAGAGTTCACCAAAAAAATGAAATGAATCATGTTGATCCAAACCTGTATGACTTTCTTTTTCTTTCTTTGAAATTGGACCACAAAAGAATGTAATTTGAAGAATGTTGGTAACCAAATAATTTTGATTGCCATTGACTTCTATTATATGGACAGAAAAGAAAAAGAAAAGAAAAAACAGACATTTATCAAAAATATCTTCTTTTATGTTCAACAGAAGAAAGTCTGGTTTGGAACGACATGAAGGTGAGTCAATGATGACAGAATTTGCATTTTTGGGTGAACTAACCCTTGTTTCATTCTTTTTTGTGTATCTACATGTTTTATATTGCATATAAATTGTTAAATTCACATAAGCACAAAGTCTCTTAGTAGGGGCACACACAAATACACACATATACAGCACCGACCAGTTGGCCAGGTTAGATTTGGCTGCCACATACACAGTGTCCAGGCAACAGGCCGCTGTGCCATCTGCTGCCCAGCACCTTCAGAACGGTCAGTGCCCCTACCATAAAATTCATAACACTCATAACATCTATCTATCTATCTATCTATCTATCTATCTATCTATCTATCTGTCTGTCTATCTTGTTTGTAACTTAAATCCACAGTTAAAAATATATTCAATTAATATAACAATTACAATTACATTGACAACCACCTTAAAAAACATATGGCAAAGAGAAAGCCACTTGATTAATTACGTTCATCAAATACGTTCCACAAGTTGAATTAAATACTAATATACAGTATATAGAGTGCACAGTGTCATACACACAAATACACACTAAAATAAAGCAATAAACATTAATTTGACAATATAAGATGTAACATAAAACGCTAATGTACATGAATAATAAGAAAAAGCTAAGAACAAACCGTTATATCAATGAAAAACCATCAAAAGTGAGCTGTCACACAGAGAATTCTGTGGCAATTTACAGTTTTTCACTGTAAATTATAAGTTGACGTTCTTTTTCACTTCCAAAAACTATATTTAACTGCAGTATTTTACTGTAAAATTACATGAAATGACCCATTAGATTGTTTCCCCCCCCCCGATCTATTACCGTTTTTAACCGTATAGAGTACGGTAACCGGTATTTACCGTAGGATTTTTACAGATTTTTATCGTAATGGAAAAGCGAGTAGAGAGGGATTGTGATAAGGAGAGGTGGTTGAAAGGTTCATCTCCCCTGTGGTTAAGTTCAAACACCTGATCCATTAACTTAGCTTCTTCTAGAGCTACACAGTTACTAAATACAAAATAAACAAGACAGGACTACAATTTGATCGCAAACATCTAACTTTTGGTTCTTGTTATGAAATCAGTGTAGGCTGATTGTCTGTATGACTATAAGGGCCTCACTTTCACAAGTCATCTCACTGTGATGGAGATATAAAGCTAATGGCCATAAAACTGCCCCCGCACACACATTATCCCATCTATAAGAATTAGGGGGGGTAGGGCTGCTAAGTAGCTGACAGGCAGGGAATGGCAATAGCAAACAAATCGATATGGAGATGGGAGGGGACGAATCTGACCTGTGTGCACATATCAGCAAATAAAAGCTTACTTTCACTGCAGGGCTAAAAAAATAAAAAAGGTACATGCTCATCAACATTTCCTTAGCTACGTAGTGATGTATATCCTTCTATGCAGTAAAAAGCCTGATTAATACAAACGTGTGAAAGAAGTACAGTCTTCATAGAAAGCATTAATATAGCTCACCTCTGCTATACAGATGACAATCAGGACAAACAGAGGCTGCAAATCATGAATATTTCATTATGACACATGGATGGAAGGGGGACAGGATGGAAGAGAAAGATGGATAAACAGACTCACCTCTATGTAGTTGCGTATCCCACAGCAAAGCTCAGCTGCTGGGATGGGCTGTCATACTGCTCCTCTGCTCTGCTCACGGGATGCTGCTGGAGGACTTCTGTTCCTGGATGAGCACAAATTTACAACGTCATTGGGCTACTCTGCATGTACACACACCCACACACACACACAGAGGGAGAGAGCCCTCAGCAACAGAATGTCTGCTATACACACCCAAGGACAGTGATGAAATGAAGGATGCTGAGAAAGAGGGAGAGAGAGAGAGAGAGAGAGAGAGAGAGAGAGAGAGAGAGAGAGAGAGAGAGAGGGGAGGGAGGTAGAGGCACATGTGCATCATGAATCAATGTTATTACCACTCCAACAACCAATCAGCTTTTATACCCCCGTCACAGAGGAAATCTATCTGTGCGAGTCTGCTTCCATTTCACTTACAAATACATTTAAATAAAAAGGTACTTACGTGTAGGATTTGTATGGTAAATCTTCCTATATGTGGATTATCATCTTTAAAAATGCAGTCACACAACTTCAAAAACATATAAAGTGTGATTTTCATATGCATATTATTAATAATAAAACGTATTTTTACAATAAATTTATAGGTGAAATCTTTTTTTACACTGAACAGTGTGTAAACACATTTGCGTTGTGCATAAACCTATTTTATGGAATATTGCAGCATTTATTATAAATGATTCATAATCTATCACATTATTATTATTATTATTATTTAATTCATGTGCCCTAGTAATCGTTAATCATTCAAAATAACTTAAATAAATAAAAATATAACTTCCCCTCCCTCCTTGCAACGACATCTCTGAAGACGTGTTTACTGGCGCGAGGGCGGGACAACCTGTCACTCATGTGAGATCGACAATCCAACGAGCCAATCAATTCCCGATGTACAAAGTCGCGCACTACATTTTTCTTGTTCTAAAAGCCGTTTCATTTGGAGATACATACCTCAATAGTGAAGAAAAGACTATAATATACTTTAAATATTATTGTTTTTTAATAATTATTATAATATCATAGACTAAACGTTATAAACATCTAAATGTGATTTTATATATTTAATACTCAAACTCTTATTTTTCGATTTTTTTTCTCAATATATTTTATGCCATTCAAATTATATAGACAACAGTGCACGTATTTTCCTACGCGTTGACAATAACGTCAACGTTTTGATCGTTTGACCGTGAAAGAGACCGGAAGTCCAGAACAAATATCTCATTGGATAAACCGGTGTTATCTCTTTTGTTATTGGACTCTGATTGGACCTATGAAAGGAGGCCGGTCCCTGTTTAGAAAACTGTAACGCCATTGGTTAAGGATGCAAAAACCCAACTCACACCGGACAGTGATTGGCCAGTGACTTTGGCGGGAGGAGGAGACATGTGTGATTTGAAATTTGAAAAGCAGTTAGTGAGGTTCGTTGTTATAGTCCCGCGTGTGTTAGTGGGTTAGTTCAGGCCAGAGCCGTTGGTCCAGGCGCTCGGTTACAACTTTAGTCTAGGTAATTTGAGGAATCATCTGTAATTGAGCAGGGCTAGTGATTTGATAGCAGTAGAAGACAAATCTGTATAGATTAAAGTTGAATTTGTACCGTTTCGTTCTAGAGGTAAACAGTGAAAATGGCAGGAACAGAAGGACCCCTGAAGGTAAATTAATTTATACTTATGCTATGATGTATATGACGTATTCATATGTATTTTAATAATAATAAAAAAAAAATAAGATGAAAAGAATACTTGAAATTTGTTCTTTGTCCTACCGATGAGCGGCCTGTAAAATCAGCACGATACAGTTTCCTATGGTCTTTTTGTTCATGTTGTTCAAGTACTCATAAAACTAGTTACTTAAGGGTTGAGATGTTAAGTATTTTTACTCCAGTATACTAACGTTACACGACCGTCATCATATGGGTCATGCTTTTGCTAGAGTTTAGCTGTTATGTTTTCCACTACATTAGCGAGAGTTCTGTTTTTCCTCCAGTTGCACATTGCGTTGTTCTGTATTTTAGGCTAACGTACATTTCTG
The DNA here is from genome assembly GCF_019924925.1 of Ctenopharyngodon idella. Lineage (NCBI taxonomy): Eukaryota > Metazoa > Chordata > Actinopteri > Cypriniformes > Xenocyprididae > Ctenopharyngodon > Ctenopharyngodon idella. Next base: position 7,820,405 of record NC_067231.1, read on the forward strand.
CATTGTGTTGTATATTGAGTCGTTTGATGAGTCGAATTCAATAAAATGGATGTCTTATGAGTAGACCCATACAAGAACGTTACCATAGTAATTACAGTTTCCGCTACATTACTGTTGTTACAATAAACTGGTAACGTGGTGCTGGCTATCCTAGTCACCAAAAAGGTAAAAAGGAAATATCCCTTCACTACCCTCCCCCCTTTTTTTTCCTGTGGCTGGTGGTCTCCCATGCCTATTAGTTTTGAGGCTAACAGTGCACTCTTAATGTTGGCTAGAAACTTTGATGTTTAAGGTGCATGTTAAACTTTACAGTCATTCTCCTTTGACTAGTAAATGGTCCACAAAATTGATGACACTGTTTGCACTCTATCCAATTATTTGTCAAATACTTTCTGGAATAAGTCCCTCATCCCAACCTCTTAACCTTTTGTATTATGCTCAGAATTTGGTATTTTGGTATGATTTTTATGGCGTAGGTTCGTATTGACACTTATTGGATTCAATACAATTAACCAAAAATCACACTATTAAAAAAAAGTAATGTCTTTTAACATTTAAACCGCTCACTTTTTTTAAAATTTTATTTTATTTATTTTATTTTTTTAAGGATTGTACTTAACTGTTTTCATAAGTTGAATTTTTATTATTCCCCTTTTTGAACTTAAAAAAAAAAAAAAAAAAAAGTGTGGAAAAGCATTTCTTCTGTGTGCCTTCCTGAAGATCAAAACAGTAGAGCAAGACGCTAAATGATGCCAAGATCATGGGTTCGATTCCCACTGCTGAACTTGAATGAACTGATGATAATTTACACCTGCAATGTAAATTTCTTACGAGGAAAAGCATTTGCCAAATGCATACATGTAAATACCCAGGCAGGGTAGTTGAGAAACTGGCATAAATTACATCAAAAATGTTTTATTCAACAAATTTTGTATGCACGTTCCACAGTCTTGACACTTTGCAGGTGTTTTCATGGCCATAAATGAGAAGGTCACAAAATTTCAAGAATACCGTCAACTCAAAAATTGAAATGGGTCAAATGAACCTGCAACATAATGTAAAGCAAAAAATTGCTGGACTGTTTGCTGTGACATAACCTATTGTCTTTTGCCCCACATCTTCTATATTTCAATTTCTAAAAAAAAATACAACTTTCTTCTATCAATCTTACCATGCATCATAATTGCTGTAACTTTTTGTGTCTTTTTTTAGAGTTTGTTTGAGAATAAGGCTCTTAGTAAGTCCAAGAAAGATGAGAAGCGGCTGTCGGTGGAGCGGATCTATCAGAAGAAGACCCAGCTGGAGCATATCCTGCTCCGGCCTGACACCTACATTGGCTCTGTGGAGCCCGTCACTCAGGTAGGGACCATCCATTTGTGCTGAGAGGTCATAATGTTTATCAGGGCCACCCGCACCCATTTATGAATAAAGCATACTGCCCCATGACATGTTTCATTAATATTAAAGAATTGTTCTACTCTTGTGGTCACTCACTTTACTTAAGCAAGAAATCTTGTTAAGCTGTACTGTAAAAGTCAAGTGTACGTTAATCAAATTAAAACACTGAATCTCCTTAATCTGTGAAGACCAGCTCATATTTCCTAAATCAGACTTTCAGCAAAACATTTTATTCAATTTTATTTTAAGGTTTTTCATTTTTTTTTTTTTTTTTTAGTTAAATCATAAAATAATCCTGTGATGATGCTAAGGTGTTTCGATTTTTCCAATAGATGGAAATGCCATCGACCCAACATTTCTTCACTTTCTCTTTTGTGTTTAGCAAATGTGGGTGTTTGATGAGGATGTGGGGATGAACTGCAGAGACATCACATATGTGCCAGGACTCTACAAGATCTTTGATGAGATTCTGGGTGAGTTTTGTCATGTGGTTTAGTGAATGTCAAGTAGTCTGCAGCTAACAGTTTTTACTAATGTACTAGTCTTACCATTATTAGAACGATTAATCGAGTATTCTAGAGGTCATTGCTATGATTAATAGCTTTTATTACACAATTTTGTTCAAGCTTTTATTGTATTAGGCATGTGCTAAGCTTAAAAACAAGATGAAACTATCTTTGAAAAGAATGACCTTTGCTTATAGAGAAATCAGCTATTTTATTAAATGTTAAATTAGGTATGCTCTCAAGTATAGGGTTAGGAATCGAAAATCTGTTCCAATTCTGGAATCAGATACTTAAGGGTTAGTTCACCCAAAAATGAAGTGTCATTTATTACTCACCCTCATGTCGTTCTACACCCGTAAGGCCTTCGTTCATCTTCGGAACACAAATTAAGTTATTTTTGATTAAATCCGATGGCCCAGTGAGGCCTCCATAGACCGCAATGTCATTGAACTTCTCAAGATCCAGAAAGGTACTCAAAACATATTGAACCCTCTACAGCACAGCGTTGCCCTCAGGCAATGGGAAGTTTTCTTAAGCCCTATGTTTAGTAAATTTTTCTTTAAATGATTACAACCAATTAGAAAGTACCAAAGAACAGTCCAGTAAGGTGTGGGAGTCACTATCAAGCACCATTTAAAGGTGGGATGTCCTGTTCTGACATATGGTCACAGGAGCACATGGTGTGAGAAGAAGGCAAGATTATTTGCCTTAGTAATCTTATTTAAAGTGACATGAATTGTACATAAAAAATATGTGTGTGTGTATGAAGGTGTAGAGAAGACTTTTGTCAGGTTTTATGAAGTTTTTTTTTTTATTTTGCATGTTCAGAAATTCAGTTTTTCTTTTCGTTGCCTCAGGGCAACATTGTGCGATAAGGGGTACTTTTCGAGGATGTTTTGGACAATACCTCACATTGATGGCAATGTGTTATAAGAAGGGAAGATGCAGGGTTCCTGGGTGTGCAGGAACATCCCAAGTGATGTGCAAAAATTGTAACATGCACCACTATTTCACAGCAGAGAAGTGCTTTTTGAAGTTTCGTACAGAGTGAAATCTTATTACATGAAGTACATTATATGGCATGACACTACATGATACAGACCTATGCATGTATCAAATTCAGTATAACAATGTCTTAAGTGTGTTTCCCTTTTTACTTAATGATTTCTTGACATTTAAAAAAAAAAAAATTAGATTTTGATAATTTTCTCTATGATTCTGTACCATTGTTGCACAACGTTGCAACAACGAAAAAATATTTTGGAGTGGGGGGCCAATATTTTATTTTATTTATTTATTTATTTATTTATTTATTTTTAAATCAATCAGTTGTTCCCAAATGAACCCAAAAATGTTATTTATATTTATATATACCTTTTTTTTTTTTTTTTTTTTCATGTGCCATCAACATGTATGCAGTAGTTCAGTGGTTCAATCTTAATATTATAAAGCGACGCGAATACTTTTTGTGCCCCCAAAAAAACAAATAACGACTTTTCAACGATAGCTAGTGATGGCCGATTTCAGAACACTGCTTCAAATCTTTTGTTTCGAATCAGTGATTCGGATCGCGTGTCAAAATTCCAAACTTCTGAAATCACGTGACTTTGATGAACAAAAGATTCGAAGCAGTGTTTTGAAATCGGCCATCGCTATATATCATTGAAAAGTGGTTATTTTGGTGCACAAAAAGTTTTCTCGTAGCTTTATAATATTGAGAGAGAGAGAGACAAACAAGATGTTCTATATTTATATATGTTCTATATCTATATTGTTGTTTTGTTGTTTTGTTTGTTTGTTGGTTGGCACTTTGGTTTTCTCTTGTATTATGCATTTTCTTATTGATTGTTGTAAACTACCTTATGTCTGATACTTATTTTTTTTTTTTCGCTATCTGTGTGTGTGTGTATGTGTATGTATGTATGTATGTATGTATATATATATATATATATATATATATATATATATATTTTTTTTTTTGTCTTATGTACTGGTTTGTTTGCATTGACTTTTTATTCAGGCAAACTAAAATTTAACAATCATAAAAACATGCTAACATTAATCCATATGAATTAAGCCCTTCAATCCAAGTCTTCTGAAGAGACACGCTCACTTTATATAATAAACAGATTTAATTGAGGTTTTTATTCACATAAACATTAATCAACGCTCATATCAAATATTGTAAAAGCGAGCACGTTTGAATGTTGACTCAATTTTAGCCTTATAAAGAGAAGACATGCTCAAATGACTGCTGCTTGAGTGTAATATTCTTTGATTCATAGTGAATGCTGCTGATAACAAACAGAGGGACAAGGCTATGAACTGCATCAAGGTCAACATTGACCCGTAAGTACTGCTCATACTCTGGTTGGTCAGTGGTGTAGATCGAGAGGATGTCTAAGTGATTTGTGTTTGTGTGTGCAGAGAGAATAACACCATCAGTGTGTGGAACAACGGGAAGGGTATTCCTGTGGTCGAGCACAAAGTAGAAAAGGTGTATGTTCCTGCCCTGATCTTCGGCCAGCTCTTGACCTCCAGTAACTATGATGATGACGAGAAGAAAGTCACAGGTGAGGTTGCACTGGAAGTGATTGGATTCATTTCAAAGCTCTAGACTTAATGGATATGTGTAATCATTTGTATTGTCATCAGGTGGCCGTAATGGATATGGTGCGAAGCTATGTAATATCTTCAGCATTAAATTTACTGTAGAGACCGCCTGCCGAGAGTCTAAACATTGTTTCAAACAGGTAAGCCTGATACCGGACTACTCAAAGCATGTTGAATTCTCACAAATGTTTTTTTTTTTTTTTTTAACCTATGTTTTATTTATATATAGATCATTTTATTATGAATATTATATCCATGTATTAATGATACAAGTATACAGTAGTATTGTTTTGAATATTTGAATTATTAATCCAAAACAATACGAGGTATGCTATGCTTATTTGTATTATGATCACTGATATATAACAAACAACTGATTTGCTTATAACATGACACCCTCATGCTGCCATATTGGGATTCCCACACATCCTATTGAATAAATAGGAAATCATCTGATTTCAATAGTGAACATTATGTAATGAGTCAGGATTTTATATCTGAACAGGGTTTTTCCTGAATTGAAAATATTTTGGCAGCCGCCAAATTGAATCTTTGTGCTGCCAAAGATTTATTTGATGTAATGTAACTATACCTAACGTTCTGCAATACCGGTATCCGCTGATAGCTGGCTGCTTTAAAATGCCCCACATGAGTGTTTAAATGTGCTCAGTGAAGAGCATGAAAGGTTTCTATTTACATGTTTTTGCAGATTTTTTTTGAGCTTTGTAGCCATTCACAGACATATGTTAAACGGGTGAACTAAGGATGTTAACGATTAATTGATGATCGATTAATTGTCTAATACATTTAATCAATAAAACTTATCGACTGTCGCTTAAGCAGGTTCATGCACACGCATGCTGCGGGCACGGTTTGGAGTGATCACACTAGTCAAACGAACCGGGCTTTGGGGGTCAAACGCGCTCGGGCACGGTTCAGAGCGCCTAGTGTGAGTACGCCCTTAGATTAAGCCAGAATTAAGCCTTAGTTCAATTAGGGCATTTAAGAAGCTTATATAAACATACCTTAGAAAAAAAAACATTACTGGTGTGTATCTTGAGAAAAATCAATGGCTCTGACATATTTTAAGATATGTCAGAGCAAGTTTTTTTCAGTTAAAACAGCTCAACATGCATTTTAGTCTGGGACTAGGCTTAAGCCTTGACTATGAAACCGGGGGCAAGAGAACAATATTGTAATAAAACATTGTGAATTATTTTTATTTAGTTGGCGTGATTCATTGCATTGTTCCAGGAAGAGTGTGTCAAGTCACACATTCTGAATAGCATGTAACTTAGTTCAAGTTCACTTGTACTTTCACGTCATTTTGTGCAGATATAATTTGTAATATTGTTTATTTTGTATATATCTGATTAGTCTCGTAGGATGCATTTCTTTGAGTTAAATTATATAAAGTGCTCTGGTTTACCGGTGTTCATTCAGACAACGATGCACGTTTAATAACTATGATTTGGTCATATTACATAACATTGAGAGCACTATTTTAATAAATCGTTAAAATAGTGCAAATTTAGTTGCCGTTTCAGCATGTTGTTCCAGGAAGAGCGTGTCCACAACAGGAGTACACATTCTGACAAGCACACATCCGAGGCGGCGTTGGTGACGTGTTAGTTGTTATATTTGATTATTAAATAAGTAATTGATTATTTATTAAATCACATTGACTCATTTTACAATCCTACTAGCCCTTTATTTAGATTTAAAACCCTTCTCATTCATTTGGACATGGTGTTTTGAGCAGCATTTGCACACCTTGTCATGCTGTTGACTCTATGCCACTGCAGTAGACGCATATTGCAGTATTAAGGCGAACGATTAATCAATCAATTAATTTATTATTAATTGAAACGGAGATTGATCATGGGAATTTGTGTAAACTGACATCCCTACTGTGAACGCAATGGCCAATCATATGTTAAAGGTAGTCAGAATCTGCTCAAAATGGCGTTGCATGCTTGCGAATTCTTTTATTATTACCAACAATTTATTTATTTTTTTTTTTTTTTGCTTTTCAAATTCAGTTTTTACATGTAAATGTACAAATTACATATAAAATAGTTCTAAGCACTTTGTTTTATGATCTGTGCTGACAGTAAATATATTTTAGTTCATGAATAAATAGGATAAGTTAATATTACAAACTGTTTCGTTGCATGTATTTTGGATTTATTGTCAGTACTGGGCTCCCATGTTCACATGGAAAGGATACTTTGTACTGGGTGTGTGGATGACCGTGTTTGTCTGCCACCACTGAAGACCATTTTTGACCCAGGAAAAACCCTGTTTCTATATTTTATATCCTGCATAAAATTACCATAAACAAATATACCTATAATCCTTAAAACTAATCTCAATAAACATTTCTAACCATGTTATTTCAGGTCAAGGTATCTGCATTTAGCATTTTGACACCCTCTGGTTATGGTGATATCAATATGGCAGCTCGAACACTTAAATGGCTTCACTGCCTGCTGGCAATCCAGTCATATTAAGAGATCAGTGATGGTCATACTTTAGCTATAATACAGCCAAATGTGACTTAGTGTCAACCATTGATCAGAATGTGATGTGCCTTATCTTGGAACAAAAGTGGTAAAAGTTTTATTCTTTTCCCCAAAGACATGGTTTGATAACATGGGCCGAGCAGGCGAGTCTAAGATCAAACCCTTTGATGGTGATGACTACACCTGCATCACATTCCAGCCGGACCTGGCAAAGTTTAAGATGCAGGCTTTAGATAAAGACACTGTTGCGCTGCTAACTCGACGAGCATATGACATCGCTGGCTCCACTAAGGGCGTCCGTGTCTATCTCAACGGCAAGAAACTGCCAGTAAGTAGATGATTGGGTTTTGCACTTGACTCCGTTAATTTTTCTGTTGTTTGTTTATATCACTGTATTTTTCCCATCTAAGTTTGTTCCTTTATCTTTCAGGTGAATAGTTTCCGTAGTTACGTGGACCTGTATTTGAAGGATAAGGTGGATGAGACTGGTTCTCCCCTGACGATAGTCCATGAGAGTGCAAATGAACGCTGGGAGGTGTGTCTTACCCTTAGTGATAAGGGGTTCCAGCAAGTCAGCTTTGTTAACGGCATCGCCACGACTAAGGTAAACGTCTTCAGGTTTACAACATGGCATTGTTGTTGGCATAATGATTGATTTTGCTAAACTGTTTGATTTTGACTATATTTGTAATGAAACCTCACTTTTGTCCCTCCATTAAAAGTATGTTTGCAAAAAGCTTAGTAATAGTAATCCATGAAAATCTAGTGGTTTAATCCAAGTCTATTGAAGAGGCATGATTGCTTGATATAAAGATTTAATTGAGGGTTTTATTCTCACTTAAACATTTATCAATGCACAACAAATATGGTAATTGGAAGCTCAACTGTACTTGCTTGACATGAGAACAAACCCCATCGATTTTGTATAACTCTTGCGGAATCTGATATGCCTATGTGACACGAGACTGAAATCAAGTCACATTTATATAGTGCTTTATACAATACATGTTGTTTCAAAGCAGCTTCACAGTAATAAACACTAAAATAGCATTATTTTAATGTTGCAAAATTCAATTATCATTCAATTTCAGCTGTCATTCAACGTTCCACAACCACTAAGCAAAATGGTCTGTTTGAGAGTGCCACCAAGTTATTTGATCGTTTTTAAGGGTGACCTGAAACCCCATTTAGAGTTTACCTGTAAACTTAGGTGGACATAATATGCCTCTTTAATCTGTCTCAGATACTGTGAATTGACAGAGGGAGGTTCTTTCAATACAGTGTTTGTGTTTCAGGGTGGCAGACACACAGACTATGTTGCAGACCAGATTGTGTCCAAACTGATTGAAGTGGTGAAAAAGAAGAACAAGGCTGGAGTGGCTGTCAAACCTTTCCAGGTACATCCAGATTATGAGCAAACCTGATAAAACTCAAAGATTATGGCTGTCTGGTTGACCTGGTTGAACTCTGTGTGTGCAGGTGAAGAATCACATGTGGTTGTTTGTGAACTGTCTGATTGAGAACCCCAGCTTTGACTCTCAGACCAAAGAGAACATGACCTTACAGCAGAAGAGTTTCGGTTCCACCTGCTCTCTGAGTGACAAGTTCATTAAACAGGTAAGAAATGTGACCCCTTAATCATTGAGACTGAACCATGCTAAATTAAATCATGGGATAGTCGATGTGCTGCATGTAATGCTCCTCTCCAGCATTTGACAACAATTATTGCTGCCATGATCAATAGGAAACAGTCAAATTTTAGTATGCATGGCATATTGCTATACCAGCAGCACATACAGTTCGGTTTGCAGGTAATAGTGTTGTCAAAAGTACAGATACTTTGGCTGTAAAACTCCTGAGTGAAATTACCTCTGTGTCTTGTCTGTAGGCTAATAGCTGTGGAATTGTGGAGAGCATTATGAACTGGGTGAAGTTTAAAGCCCAGGCTCAGCTCAATAAGAAATGCTCTGCTGTCAAACACACTAAGATTAAAGGAGTACCCAAGCTGGATGATGCCAACGATGCAGGTAACAAGAGATTTGTTGTGCTCTTAAAATGTTAGGATTGTTCTGCCTGGATGTTTTCAGGATGGTTTGTTTGTTTCAGGTGGGAAGAATTCCACTAGCTGCACTCTGATCCTGACTGAAGGAGACTCAGCCAAAACTCTGGCTGTGTCGGGTCTGGGTGTGGTGGGACGTGATCGCTATGGTGTCTTCCCTCTGCGTGGTAAAATCCTCAACGTGCGAGAGGCGTCACACAAACAGGTCAATAAAAAAAAAAACTACACCTAAGGCTTTTATTTACCACTTGGGTCATTTCAATTACAGACTTCACAAAAGAAAAGAGAAATTTTGTGGGTTATTATTATTATTATTATTATTATTATTATTATTATTATTGTTGTCTATTAGCGTTGTCATGTTTCCTTTTTTTTTTTTTTTTTTAAAGATTTTTCTTGGCTAGAAAGCTAATGTGACAGTTCACATTTTTCATGTAAATCTAAGGGAATTTGTATTGATTATAACCCTATGGGCTGATATACGCAAGCCATCTGCCGTATTGAAACGATCAAAGCTGGTCTGTGAACACTCAACCAAGTTGACTGCATCTGCAAAGTAGTGATCCACTTGTATGAATATCTATATCTGCTAAAATATTTAGTAGCTGATTTTCACAATTTAGTTTCTCATTAAATGTTAGATAATTCTATGTATGGTAAATAAAAGAATATTGTTAGCTAATAAATATTACTAATCACCAAAGAGCCCTACAATAGATTTCTGTTGTTCTTAACCATTTGTGTGTGTGTAGATATTATGATTATAGTACTGGTGTAATGTATGTTAGCTTAATGGCTAATTTAAAAGCATGCAAATTGAGAAATGTGCAATTTGCCATTTGAAGTTTCTCTTTTCCATATAATGAAAGTGAATGGTGACCACAACGGTCTCAAATCCCCATTTACTTTGTACATACAAAGACATTCTCCTGTTCTTCACACAAGAAAGTAAAATGGGTTTAGAATCATTTATTTTTCAGATAAAGTATAGGAACAGTAGTTTTACATTCTATGTCATTTGAGACAGGTTTTCTTTTTTTTGTAGATCATGGAGAACGCTGAGATCAACAACATCATAAAAATCCTGGGTCTGCAGTACAAGAAGAACTATAGTGACCCTGAATCACTCAAAAGCCTGCGTTATGGCAGGCTCATGATCATGACAGATCAGGTCAGACTCAACTACAGTGTGTCCATTACAGGATATGGGACAGTTGTAGTTTGTTTTGTGTAATGTTGGGTGATTTCTGCAGGATCAAGACGGATCTCACATTAAAGGTCTTCTCATCAACTTCATCCATCATAACTGGCCATCACTGCTGCGCCACAACTTCCTTGAAGAGTTCATCACCCCTATCATCAAGGTAGATGCCAACTGCTCTTGTCATCAACAGTGCCTAAAAATGTTTGTTGTGGAAACATCTTGTTGATTATCGGTGTTATTTTCTAGGCATCCAATAAGAAGCAGGAGCTTTCTTTCTACAGTATCCCAGAGTTCACGGAGTGGAAGGAGAAACAAAGTAACATCAAATCCTGGAAGATCAAATACTACAAAGGTTTGTCTCAAACACCTGTGGTAGTCCACTGGCAAACGTAAGCAATGTTTTTACTCAGTCCTTATCTCTGTATAAGTGAAGGGGTCACAGACTGGGTCACCAGCACACTGGGTGTTTACTAGGCCTAGGTGGTATGATAACACGTGCCTATCGTTAGAGGTTTTGCTATTTCGTTTATTTGCGGTTCACAAATATGTCAGTAGCACAGCACTACTTAAAGTTATTGACACTTCAGAGCAGTGGTTCTTAACCTTTTTCACTCCAAGACCCCCATGGTTGAAGAGAAAATATTTAAAGGCCACCCCTCACCTAAAAAGATTAATTATTTTTTATTTTTTTTTAAATATTTGAAGTTATCTTAAGACCCTCATAGAAGTCAGCTCGGACTCCCTAGTGGGTCACAGCCCCCTAGTGGGTCACAGCCCCCTAGTGGGTCACAGCCCCCTAGTGGGTCACAGCCCCCTAGTTGAGAACCACTGCTTTAGTGATTAAAAAATGCGTGAATGAGAAGGTAAAAAGCAGGATGTGCATGATGTAAAAAAAAAAAAAAAAAAAAATTAAGCGAAATAAGCCGTCAATGCAGTGCTCACACTGACTGATAAACACCTGAAGCGCATGCACAGAAATACGCCTCAGACAAATTCAGTTCACTTTCGCAACTTATTGTGCTTGAATGGTCAAAGACCATTACCCCAATAGCAAGATGTTGCAACTTACACACCTGATACATATGATTGTTACGGAAATAAGACTGACTTATTTCCGCAGTTCAGAATCGGTTCATTCTTTTTGGAGACAATTATTTTGATCTTTAAAACTTTGCAGGCCTTTTACATTCACAAACAGCTATATAACACATTGCATGAAAGGTAAAATCTGAATAAGCCTAATAGGGGCACTTTAAAGAGACGGCAGCTAATATACCTGCTGCCATCTGTTATTAATTTTAAATAAACAAAAGATAAAGAGAATTAGTCTTTGACTGAATAACTTTAAAAATCAATTCATTTACTTCCAGGGTTGGATGTCGTTCGAAATTTATTGATTCTGCTTATTGATTCCTTTTGATTCTAAGGTTAAAAAAAAAAGTCAAACATGTTTATTGTCTTTTTGAAAAATTCTGTTGCAGCTAAATAACAAAGAAAAAGATAAATCCGCAGCCTACAGAACACTTAGGCCTACAAGAGGAAATTAACTGCGTGGCACGCAAAACAGTGCGCGACTTCTTTCATGTCGTCTTGCACTTAAATGGTTTAAAATTACATTATAATGTGAATACTGGAATCATAAAGCGGAATCGAAATGCACGTCTTATCGAATCCTCGGTTCTTGGAAATTTGGTACCGGTTTTCGATACCCAACCCTATTTACTTCATACAGTGAAGACTGCAGTATTTGTTTTAAATTTGATTCAATTTATGTAGTATTTCTTGCATGTTAAATCTATTGTACCTGAAAAATAATTCAATTTGTTTCTTTACTCTATTTGTTCTGTTTTTGTAGTTTGCTTTATTTTTAATAACTAAAAATAAGAAATGACTATCTTAATATTGTTATTGTAAAACAATTACTCATTGTGAAATAAGATTTTGGTCATATCGCCCAATCCTAGTGCTTACAATAACATTTTAAAGTGGTTCTAAAATGTGCATGTGCATGTGTACGTGGTTGGTTGTAAATATCTCACATGTAGTTTTCCATCTGCCTCTCTCCAGGTTTGGGTACCAGCACATCTAAGGAGGCCAAGGAGTATTTTTCGGATATGACGAGACATCGAATCCCTTTTAAGTACTCCGGGCCAGCCGATGATGAGGCTATCACCCTGGTAATCTATTTTTCTGTTGTAGTACATTGTATTGTTTGACTAAATTTACAAAAAACAGTAGTGTCACAGTGACCTCATAAAAAGGGCTTTAAAATTAAGCTTCCTGAAGATGTTTGCTGCTTTATTTGCAGGCCTTTAGTAAGAAGATGGTAGAGGAGAGGAAGGAGTGGCTGACAAGCTTCATGATCAACAGACGTCAACGCAGAGAACACAACCTGCCTGAGGTGCCACAACCCTGAAAATCAATCTAGAGATGTGCTTTTTAGGAATAGAGATAATGTTTGTGTTCCACCAGGAAGCATGATCTTGTTTCTGCTTTTCACAGGAGTATCTGTACGGACAGGAAACTACGTCCCTCACCTACCATGACTTCATTAATAAAGAGCTTGTGCAGTTTTCCAACTCTGACAATGAGAGATCACTTCCCTGCTTGGTGGATGGTGAGAAACCCTACATTCTCCAACATTACATATGCATCAGTCATTTCAATATTCACTGTTGCTTTATTTCTATGTAGTTGTAAAGGCTATTCCAAAGGTTAGGCAGTACAATTTAGGGTTTTCATGATACCATAAAAGCATCATGGAATACTATACAAGCTGAAGTATTACAATACCAAGTAGTACTGTGATACTGTGCAGTACTGTTAATTCATAATTAAAATCTACAAAATGGACCAAATTAAGCCATGAATTCTACACAGCATTTACTACACAGGGCACATAAGGCAACAGCACTCAAAAAGACTTTTGTAATGTTTTTGCAACCATAAGTGTTCAAATAGTGTAACTGCTGCAGATACAACATAACTTAAGGTACTGCCATATTGACGATACTACGGTTTTAAAAAAAAAAAAAACTAACTTTGCATTATGAAGCATGTCATGAAGCAGATGTTGCGACTGACTCTAAGATGCAGGACAAGAATTAATTTTTCTGTAGGATTGAGAAAATATAGTAACTTTTGAACAAACATGCAAAGAAGTAATTTGTGTGTGTTTCAGGGCTGAAACCAGGTCAGAGGAAAGTGATTTTCTGCTGTTTTAAGAGGAATGATAAGAGAGAGGTGAAAGTGGCCCAGTTGGCTGGATCAGTGGCTGAGATGTCAGCGTACCACCATGGAGAGGTGAGGACTTATTTGCTTGATTTCATTGTGCAATCTGTATTTTAAGAACGTTTTGTTGCTTTTGTTTTTTAACAAGACATAAATCTAATACACATTCAGAAGAATTGTGCTAAGACTCAAAAATACATGATCATGTTTTGATTATTGAAACATGCAAAGTGATGTCATGATGTTAAGCCAATGAACCTGGTAGTTTTTTTCAAATGATCCAACAGTCCACAGAATTTATATCAGTACACAATACTCCAATAGGCCCATACTCCAATAACTTGAGGCCATGCTAACTTTTTTTTTTTTTCCTCTTCCTCAGGTCTCTCTGATGATGACCATTGTGGGTCTTGCCCAGAACTTTGTGGGCAGTAATAATTTAAATCTGCTTCAGCCTCTGGGTCAGTTTGGCACACGTCTGCATGGAGGCAAAGACTCTGCCAGCCCCAGATACATCTTTACCATGCTCAGGTACACAGACACACAGCCTGTGATTATGGCTCTTTACCAGAACCCAGTGAGCTGTCTTGCTGTCATGACTACATGGGCAGCTGCTATCTTTCACTGCATTAAAACAATTATGCAATCTTTTTTTTTTTTTTTTTTAAGCACGTCCAATTTAATCTGTACATTTTGTCATATTTGGCATTGAATTATATGATTTATTGGTAATAATGCTAACAAATTAAAATTGCATTACTAGTAAAGTAAATAATTTTTTTTTTTTTTTTTTTTCAGTCCGCTTGCTCGTCTACTGTTCCCTGCTGTGGATGATAACCTGTTGAAGTATAACTACGATGACAATTTGCGAGTGGAGCCAGAGTGGTACATTCCTATCATCCCTCTGGTGCTAGCTAATGGAGGTGAGGGCATTGGCACAGGATGGGCCAGCCGCATCCCCAATTATGATCTGCGAGAGATCATCAACAATATTCACCGCCTGCTCAATGGAGAAGAGCCACTTCCCATGGTAAAAATAAAAAATTTAACGGTTTACTACCATAAATGTGTAGTGATTTTAATAATGCATGTTCCAAATCAGTATTGATTAACATTACACTCCTATTATGCCCACTCCTATTACGTATAGCTGCCCAGCTATAAGGGGTTCAAGGGCACCATTGATGAACTGGCGAAGAATCAGTATGTTAACAATGGAGAGGTGGCCATCATTGACTCCACCACCATTGAGATCACTGAGCTGCCAATCAAAACCTGGACACAGGTATGTGAAGTCTGTTCTTGTACTTGCTTTAGGACTGGCTGTATGTATTAAAGCTATATCAAATCTTATACATGCTTCCTCACAGGACTCAAATGTTGATGTTTACCCTCATTTGGTATGTGACAAGTGGACAATATTCAGGTTGTCTCACTGGTAGAAATTTGACAACTGATACATTTTGGGTTATCGTGTCACTGTTACACTCACATTATGGTGCAGAGTTGCGTTGTCATGAAAGTGTATAATTTTCATGTGTTTTAAGCCTTGCCAGTTTAAGCTTAAGCAATTAAGCCATTCATGCACACGACATGGAAAGGATTTCAATTCCGTTCTCATGCAGTTCTGACAGATGTTTTCTATAATTGTGAGATTTCAATGTTATCTAAACTTTTGGCAACAACGTTATTTATAGTAAGAATAGCTATTACTTTAGGGATAGGATTAGTGTTTGGTTTAGGGTTAGTTGCATGTAATTATGCATAATTTATAGTTATTACTACCGTAACTACATGTAAAAATTGTCATTTACTCACCCTTGTCTTTCCAAAAAACAAGACTTTCATTCATCTTCAAAACACACATGGTCTTTCAGTGGAGGGACATTAATCTCTCAGGTTTCATTAAAATATCTTGATTTGTGTTTTGAAGATGAATGAGTCTTATGGGTTTGAAACAACTTGAGGAACAAATGACAACACCCAAAAATGAATAAACGATCCCTTTAAGCCTTTAGCAGTGTCTTCTAGGGTTTAAAATGTATTCTACAAATATTCTAATCTTGGTAACACTTCAGTATAGGGAACACGTATTCACTATTAACTACAACTTTTGCTTCAATTAACTCCTAATTTACTGCTTAAGTTAGTAAGGTAGTTTTTGTAGCATTTAAATTTAGGTATTGGGTAGGATTAAGGGATGTAGAACAAAGTCATGCAGAATGAGGCATTAATATGTGCTTTATAAGTACTAATAAACAACCAATATACTAGTAATATGCATGCTAATAAGCAACTAGTTAAAAGTGAGAATTAAACCCTAAAATAAAGTGTTACCCTAATCTTTCATCCACTGCAAATTCATGTTTCATGCTGTTTATAAAACAAATTAGCATTGCGTTTAACCTCTCAAATGTGACGTAAGGCTGGGTGATACAGAATGTTGAGCAGAAAATGATGGCAGTCTGTTCAGCACCTAAAATTGACAACTTTTCTTTAGAATAAATGATTAATAACACTATCTCTCAGGCTTATAAGGAGAATGTGTTGGAGGTGATGCTGAACGGCTCGGAGAAGGTTCCTCCTCTGATCACAGACTATAAGGAGTATCATACGGACACCACAGTGCGGTTTGTCATTAAGATGACAGAAGAGCGCTTGAGAGAGGCGGAGGCAGCTGGACTACACAAAGTCTTCAAGCTACAGAACCTGCTCACTTGTCACTCCATGGTGAACAATGCACACCACATTTTACACTTCGCAATATGCATTTGTTTTTCGCCTAATCCTGCTTATAATCTCCTCCTCATGCAGGTGTTGTTTGATCATGTGGGCAGTCTGAAGAAGTATGAGTCTGTTCAGGACATCTTGAAGGATTTCTTTGAGCTCAGAATGAAGTATTACGTCCTCAGGAAAGACTGGCTGTTAGGAATGCTGGGAGCTGAAAGTGCCAGACTCTCCAACCAGGCCCGATTCATTCTGGAGAAGATCCAGGGCACTCTGGTCATTGGTGAGACATGCTTCGTTTTTGCTTTTTCTCATTGCTTTTGCACCACTTGCAAAAGCAGCATATATTAATAGGCTAGAGCATTCTCCCTACACTTGGATCGGTGCTGTGTGGTACCAGAGTCATAGATGCAGCAATCAGTAATGTTTTGGTGCTGAGCCCATTTTTGCATACATTAAACTGAAAACTTAGAGATGCATCGATACCTATTGCCGATTATTCAGAATGATATCTGCCGATAGTTTGGTTTTTTAAGGAAAAAAACCTCTCCTAAATAATGTTCAGGGTGTCCGTGGGGTCTTAAAAAGTATTAAAAGTTGATAAATCAATTTAGAGAAAATGAAGGCCCTTAAAAAGTATTAAAGTCTTAAAAGCCATTTCCAAGGTATTACATTTTGTATAATCTTCATTATGTATATTTGTCCAAAGAGGTTGTATGCTAAAGTTTACCTGAATTTAATCATTGCGTAGGCGAATAGTGTGATTCTGTGTAGTTTATTTATAGAATCCCGCTAGATTTGATGTCATCTGTTACCGCGCTCACTGACTGACTGATAGCACAGGTCCTTTCACGCACGGTTGTTAAGCAACATCATTGACTAATGGGGAAAATAGAAGTTTTCGTGCAAATGGTTGGAGGATAAGGAGTTGGAACTAGGGGTGTAACGGTTCTCAGTAAAAAAATCCAACCGTGCCGTTCTCCACACACGTTTTGGCACACACTTGCACCTCGGTTCATCTCATATCTGACAACGCATACGCATCTATAATATGGTTTGTTGAAAATAAATAAAACAGAGTTAGGCTAATGTATGTTTCTGTCGATGGATACGCATTCTGGCTTCCCCTAAACTTTGTTCAATGCTCTATATGAGCAGTCATTTATGCTGTCATCATCCGAGTGTTGATAGCGCGTGAGCACAGGTGAGACCCGAACAGAACACATTGCTATCTGCCTTTAAACTAAACTCATTTAAGCCTGGCTAATTTAAACATTCGAGCGCAAGGCGTGAAAGAGAACTTACACGCACGCTGTGAGAAGATTTGTGCACTCATCCGAAGCGCGCACGTGGAAGCGCGTGTACAGTGTGCTAACATTGAGTTCTCTTTCAAGTCTTGCGCTTGAATGGATAAATTCACAAAAATTGTCAACATGCCTGTCTTGGCGAGTATCCTAGCAAACATAGTCGGTTATTAAGTGAACTTATACACTCAAAAGAACGCATGTGTTCAGTGTCAGTGTACTGATCCATGCATTATGTCTTAAAGAGACAGCAGCTCTTGCATTCCTGTTGTCTGTGTGTTTTTAATGTTAATCGAACAACAAAAGACAAGGAAATCACTCACTGCTCTTGATGAAATAGCTTTTGTAACTTAATTAATAATAATTAATCTTGTGAACATTATGCAGTGTTGTTTTAATAGCTAACGTTACTTCATTCAGTTTCTGTATACCTGAAAACTACTGATACCAGAAAAACCTGAAACCTTTGTATCTTTGCTCTATTGTATTTATTTGCTTGCAGTTTGATTTTTATTTTCTTTTTTTATTTGACCATAGTCCTTTTTTCCCTGAACATAGCACATACCGAACCGTACCGTAACAGTGACCCTAAAACTGCGATTAAAAACTGAACCGTTGCACCCCTAGTTGGAACCATGGGTGAGGGCCGTCTCTGGGAATAACCGTGAGGCGTACTGCTCTGTGTGTCGGAAGGCAATTAGCGTAGCCTCGATGAGGATCAACGCTGTCCAGTCCCACATGCTAAGTGCTAGCCACAAAGCCGCTATGGGACGCAAAATGCAGGTCTCTATCGCGCAAATGCTCAGAGCTTTATTTTCCCTCTTCAGTAAGTTTTGTCAATTGTTTTGTTTATTGGTCTAATTCTTGTTTCTGGTTTCTCTTTCTAATAAACCTTGTATTGGGTTAGTCACTCAATTAATTCTCTTGTACTTTGTTCCCACCCTTCTGAATTATGTTGCATTGATAAGGAGTTATCACAAACTAAGACTGTTTAGTTGTGCTATCTTACAATCAATATATAGTATATTTAAGTTAGTGTCGCTGATGTAACTGGTTAAACTTGAAGTGGCGATGAGGTCTTAAAATGTATGGGAAAAAGTCTTAAAGGTCTTAAAAGGTATTAAATTTAACTCCATGATTCCTGTATATACCCTGATGTTGCAAACTATACAGGGGACCCTCTAATTTGGTACACTACACATTTAGAAGTTACAATTATTCAGCTGCTGTTTATTTTCAGATATAATAATTACACAAATAAAAACTGAAATGTTTGTATAAAACTTTATCACATAAGGTAGTTTTCATAAGCACTTGTTTTCTTCATGGTAAATTTACACAAACATATAATTAACAGTAAATAAGCTCCTCTCTAATTTTTATTATTTTTATATACACGCATACACATAAAGATAGCTAAGGAACTGTGAACAGTGGAAAACATTCCTGAGGTAAATGTGACATATTGTTCACAAGCTGTTTTATTGACGTCTTTTCGTGGTTGAAACACAAATAAGGTGATTACATGAGACATGATACATTCCGGTAAGTTGTACTATATCTTTCAACATACATTTGATGTTCCTGCATGTTTTCGAGATATAACTTGTATTGAAGAGGAAGAAAAGACTCGCGCTTCGCACTGCTGCCTGAATTTAAGGCATTACAGTGATCTGACATGTCAAAACGCCATTTATTGTTTGAATTTCATGATAAAATGGACAGAATTTGAAAACTGAAACTTTTATTATTATCAGAAGTAACAAAGAACACAGCTTTTTGCGATTATTGGATGGGAGGCCAGGGGCACATTTAAGCTCAAACCGGTGCGCAACCTTTTGCTATGGTTTCCGGGTTGAACGACATGTTTCCTGGAAATGGTGTGCAACGGGGTTTGAGATGCGTTTTCTATTCATCACTATTTTTAAACTGTTAATGCATTAAAATTCAACACAAAATTGATTTTCTTCACACACAGTATGTATGAGTTGCAGTCTGATCACGTTTTTCCGCACTCTTTTGATTGACAGGATATAATCGGCCCTGATCATCAGCAGTTTTTAAACAATTGGCTGATAGTGATAATAGCTTTTATTGGCCAATAACGATTGTTGGCTGATACATCGGTGCATCTCTACTGAAAATGCGTTGAAAGTAGGGCTGGGCTCTCAGTATTTTTTTGGCTAAATGGCAGTATACGGTATATATCTTGGTATTTTCTGTGTTTCTATTTGCATTTAAAAAAAAAAAATCTTATTTAACATCCTACCTAATGTTGTACTACAATGTTCATATTGAAGGCTGTTAAAAAAAAAAAAAAGTGAATGTAACCATGTAGTCTGTTTATATATGTGCAAAAGGGAAAATTACATTACATTGTAACATTACAATCTATAAGTAAAAATAATGCTTTTTAAAGCAGAAGTTAAAATCACTGAACTAAAAATGAAAATAAAAACAAAAGCACAGACTAATTAGCTATAAGCTTATATTTTGATTACCCCATTACAGCAGTCACTTTACAGTTACTGCTATAATAATAATAAAAAAAAAAAAACACTTGTAGGTTTAAAATTTTGCACATATGGCACATATGTTGTTCAACAACACACGTTTTAGCAAAATGGATATTTTTGTCAATTATGGCGATCCTATTCTATTGCACTCTGTTTGACGCGTTCGTTCATGGAAGTCTATGAAGTTTAGAGGAGATGCGCTAGCAGAAGGCTCGTCCACTCCTGACAGCAAAATGGAAATATTTGCATACTTTGTAACATTTACGGATGGAAAATATAAACTTACGGACTGCAGCTTTAACTATTTAACTATTAGCTTTAACTATTAGCATATTTAAAACTGTCTTTTTTTTTTTTTTTTTTTTTTTTTTTTAGAATAGGCCTTTAGGTCTTTGATATGATGCTTCTCATCTTATTTTTAGAAAATAAACCCAAGAAGGAGCTGATCCGCATGCTTCAGCAGATGGGCTATGACTCTGACCCTGTCAAGGCATGGAAACAGGCTCAGGAGAAGGTACGCCCCACAACAGCCTCATATCAAGTGAAATGCTTTTGTTTTCTCCCTATGTTACCTGCATTAGTGTCATTTTGTGATTGGTAGGATGCTGAGGAGGATGCTGGGGAGGATGAGGAGGAGAAAGAGGAGGAGACGTCTGGCCCTGATTATAACTATCTTCTCAGCATGCCCATGTGGTTCCTGACCAAAGAAAAGAAAGATGAGCTGTGCAGACAGAGAGATGCTAAGGTGAGTCTGTGGTGAATGGAAACCAGGGCTCTGAACCGGTTCAAGGAACGAAAACCGGAAACGAACAAAATTTTGACCTGAACGTAACCAGAAGCGGAAACAAAATCAAATGTAATCGCTCTGAACAGAAACGCTAATTTAAAATGGCCATTAACCGGTTAATAATGTTGTTTTTTTCGTTCTATTTAATATTTTGATTTGGCAGTCAACCAATCATGAATTCAGATAGCATCACATTTGCATTAGCTGTACTGACGCATCCAAAGTGTGTGAAATGCCCAAGCTCAGGCTCTACAGTGAGTGAAATGCCCGCGCTGACGCGCTCAGGCTCAGCTGTCAAGTCATCATAGGTTAGGTAAGTCACAATGGCAATGCCCTGGACAGTATACGTCACCAACTGTCAAGCATTAGGCCTACATTTAAGTGAAAATGAATGCCAAGTAGGCTAATATGCAGCTTGTTGTGCGTTTTGAAACCAGCAAAAATGGCAGGTTATGTAGAACACGAGTTCATACAACGTCACAGGCCTATAGGCTATGCGATATTTCACTATATAGGTCTGCAGATTAACAAAACAAAAGTGGTTCATTGTGGCGCACTCCAAAGATCTAGGAAAGGAAACAGACATTCTGCTTGTTTTCGTTATTTAAGTGTCTTTTGTAAATGTATCAATTATGTCTTGCTTTTACCTGTATGACCATAAATTACAGAGTACAGTTTACTGTCTTAGAAGGAAAAAAAATTCCAGTGGTCGCGCCGGCGCCTTGCGCACGCACACAAATTCTTGCATTGCTTACTTGATATCGCAGCCTGTTAAATAATTAAAAAATATACTATCAACCAAAATATAAAACGTTACACTGCTCAGTTCAGTTCTGTAATACAATCTGCCGTTTACCACCCGTGATCATCGCCTGACTGTGCTGTTATGTGAAGGATGATGTCGATAATGCAAGTGAAGTACAAAGCTTACATAATAAATAGTTTAGCATTTGTCTCAAAAATGGAAACGGTGCCGAATGAGAAAGGTAGGCTTCAGATTCACTTAAATTAATTTGTTTAGCATCTTTATTTAATTTTATTTCTAATAAATAAACCTGTTTCTCGCCTTGAATATAGCAATAGAAGCTGCAATGGCGTTAAAAAAGAAAAGAGAATTTTTTTTTTTTAAATTCGTTTTGACTTGACGTAGGTATAGCCTGAATTAACTTTAGAGGTTTTGTGGTAAAATAAAATAGGGCAGTTTTGTTCATAATTTTGTTTACAAACATTTATATATATGAGATAGGCTAGGCTATTTGTAAACCATTTTATTTTATTTACCAATAAACTACATTATTTCTGAATGTAGCCTAATAATAAAATGCAACGTATACGCGACATATCTTTTTTTTTTTTTTTTTTTTTTTTTCTTTCCTCTCAGGAATAGCGTCGGTATTTTTAACCATACAGCAAACATTTTAAAATATCTTGGAAAAATACTTTATAAACCATTGATAGTTTTTCCTTTGTTTAATAGGTTTACATTTGGACAGAATCTTGTTATAAAAGATAATTGTAGGCCTATTGGCTAAGACGGCAAATACTCTTTGTTTGTTTTTTTTTAATAAATAAAATGCTGTACTTATTGTTATTGTTTATTATTAATAATTAAATCGGTAATAATTATTATTATTTATAATAATATTTTATTTATTAAAAAACAGTATTTGCCATCTTAGCCTTATTATTATTATTATTATTATTAATAATAATAATAATAATAATAATAATAATAATAATTATTATTATTATTAATAATTAGGCAAAAAAAAAAGTTAAATACCGTTAACCGTTATTTTTTTCTAAACAAACCGGTTTCGGAACGTTAATACAGAAGAAACGCTGGAACAGAAATGTTAAAATGACGATTCTGCTCTGAGTGAAACAATTGAATTTTTTTTTTTTTTTTTTTTTCGTTTTTAAGCCCTGATGGAAACAGTGACTTAGTATAGCAGTGGAGTTTAAAAAGGTTCTCATGTTTTTGTTCTGCAGATGACTGAGTTGAACACACTTAAGATGAAGGCACCCTCTGATCTGTGGAAAGAAGATTTGGCAGCTTTTACTGAGGAACTGGAAGTAAATGAGATATCAATTTGTTGTTTGCATTTGGTGGATCCTTTATTTAAATTGATGCTTCTGCTTTGTGCAAAGAAAAGACAAATTTAAGTCATTTCATGAAAATCAGGCATTCATGTTTTCAAAATGAGTATTTCAATGTATATCCTATTTATTAGTGTTTTGTGCAGTCATCAGTGGTTATCTGTTTTTTTTTTTTTTCTTCTTATAGCGTGTAGAACAGAAGGAGAAGGAGGCACAGACTATGATGCCTCAGGTGAAAGGCAAAGTGGGCAAATCAAAAGTGATTAAGGTAAAGAACGAGACGATGCCCACCCCGCAAGGCCGCCGCGTCATCCCCCGTATCACCAGCACTATGAAGGTCCAGGCCGTTAAGAAGGAGGGAGCCAAACGAGGCAAAACTGCGAAGGTATGGCATACAAAATGGCTTTTGTTAGAATACATATCTGAATGGTCACTATCACAAATACAGTATCAAAAATCCAGTAATATTCTAATATTACAATTAAATTATTTAAATGTATAAAAATAGGGAAAAAATTAATTTATTCCTGTGATGGCAAAGCTTAACTTTCAGCAGCCATTATTCAGGTCTTCAGTGTCATACGATCCTTCAGAAATCATTCTAATATGCTCATTTGTGTAGGATTGTTTTACAGTGTCAGTGGTTTTTCATAACCAGACCTTTTATAAGTTTAGCTGATCCTGAGAGAATACTCAGAATACTGTGCATTTTTAGAAAGAGGCTGATGTGGTGATGAAGATGGAGTTTGATGATGAGGCAGACACAGCAGCGGATGGCTCTGAGACTGGACTGACTGCTAGAGTCACTAAGAAGATCAAGAAAGAGCCAGCCAAAGACAAAAGTAAGAACACACAGACATGTACTGTATGAAACTGGAGGAAATTGTCTGTGGTCTGCTGCTTTTCTGGTCCCTAGAGCTGTGATCTGTCCTGTAACAAACTGGTTTAGCTCAACTAACGGTATGCAACACATGAGCTTCCACTCACCTTTGTGTGCAGCGACATTGGTCTTTGCCACTCTTTCTGCCTGCCTAATACTGAAACTGTATCATTTGTTGGAAGACTTCTAATCTAATCTAATCTAATCTAATCCTCAGTGCAGCGTAACCAGATCATACGAATTCATAGGAACTTACCAGGTGTATGTGTGTAGTGCCATGAAATTCTGATCCTAAGGTTTCATCTCGATTCTGTGTCAGACTCAAAGTCAGACAAGCAGACCACCCTCACCTTTAAACCGGTCCAGAAGAAGAACCCCTGGTCTTCTGAGGAGGAAGAATCTGAGTCTGAAATGGAGTTCATCCCTGAGGATGTGGCTCCAAGACAAAAGAGAGAACGCAGAGGTGAGGGTCTTTTTACACACGCATTATAGATATGATATAGAAATTTGCATATTGAAGGATGCTGTACGCCTTATATTGTAAGGGTACTAAATTATCAACATTTTTTTCTTTTTTTAAACTTGTTAAAGGCCCTTTATAGTATAATTCTAAAAGTGATTCTCACAGGTTGTGATAGTAAACTTCACAGCTTCAATCCTAAAATTAAGCATTAGACATAATATTGGGAGATATAGAATGACTATATAGAATCAGAATTGTTGCTTTTTTCCATATAAATATCACAACTGCAAAAATTGCATATTTTCGCACCATTTAGGCCTCTGAACTTTAAAGAATTTTATTTTATTCTTATGGGGGAAGAAGGAAAAACTTGTTTTTAGTACATCGTTGTGGTGTAAATGTACCCTTAATCTAGTGTTCTGCACATTTCTGTGATGGGTAGGTTTAGGGGTATGGGTAGTTTTAGTACAGACGGTACTGAAATTTTAAAAATGTGATGCTTTGAGCGCTGTTGAGTGGATTCGTAAACGCCTCTGATTGGCCATTGTGTTCACTGCTCATCGGATATGTCTGTGATTGGCTTCAATGATCAACGTTGTAAATAGTCATCAATTAAAGGGTTAGTTCACCCAAAAATGAAAATTCTGTCATTAATTACTCACCCTCGTGCCGTTTTACACCCGTAAGACCTTTGTTGATCTTCGGAACACAAATTAAGATATTTTTGTTGAAATCCGATGGCTACGTGAGGCCTACATAGAGAGCAATGACATTTCCTCTCTCAAGATCCATAAAGGTACTAAAAACATATTTAAATCAGTTCATGTGAGTACAGTGGTTCAATATTAATATTATAAAGCGACGAGAATATTTTTGGTGCACCCAAAAAAAAAAAAAAAAAAAAATAACGACTTATTTAGTGATGGCCGATTTCAAAACACTGCTTCAGAAAGATGCGGAGCGTAATGAATCAGCGTGTCGAATCATGATTCGAATCGCATGCCAAACTGCTGAAATCACGTGACTTTGGCGCTCCGAACTGCGGATTCGGCACGCTGATTCATTACGCTCCGAAGGTCCCGAAGCAGTGTTTTGAAATCGGCCATCACTAAATAATTCGTTATTTTGTTTTTTTGGTGCACCAAAAATATTTTTGTCGCTTTATAATATTAATATTGAACCACTGTATTCACATGAACTGATTTAAATATGTTTTTAGTACCTTTATGGATCTTGAGAGAGGAAATGTCATTGCTCCCTGTGTAGGCCTCACGGAGCCATCGGATTTAAACAAAAATATCTCAATTTGCGTTCCGAAGATTAACGTAAGTCTTACGGGTCTGGAACGACATGAGCGTGAGTAATAAATGACAGAATTTTCATTTTTGGGTGAACTAACCCTTTAAGCTCTTCAAGCGCTTACACAGATAGACACAGGAGCATTTAAAAGCTTTAAAATGCTCCCGCTTTCAAATTCAATTATTCAGTTTAACCAAATATAAGAGGTGCAATTTCTATAAGGTTATAGAAGTTATCCAGTAATGAAGAGCATCCAGTATGCAAGTCATCGAAATGTCAAAAGGTGTGGGATCTTTGTTAGCTAAAGCTAATAATACAATTAATTCAGAAAACGATATTAAAAATGAGTTTGAGAACTTAAAGCTAATAAGTCTTGCATGTTGTTGCAGCTGCAGCTGAAAAGAAGTACAGTCTGTCAAGCAGTGAGGATGAGTTTGATGACTGGATGAAGAGCAGTAAACAGAAGCGTGCTGTTGTTGACGATGAGTCTTTCAACCCTGAACCTAGTGGTGCACCTGACAGTGATATGGACTCCCCTCCTCCCGCACCTGTTGTGTAAGACTGACATGACTTGCTTTTTACCTCACAGTTCTTCTCTCTGTCTCTGTTCTCTATTACATCTTCTAATACTCTCCTTTATTCTTTCAGGAAAAAAGCACCAGCAAAAGCCAGCAAACCGAAGGCAGAGAAACCAGAAACCAGCAGCAAATCCAGCAGTAAGTACTGCACAACTCTCTGCCCATCACAGATCATTTCTTTAGCTTTGTCTGTAACATCACCTGGCAGCTGATTTATTTGTTCGCTGTGCTTGTTAAATTAGCTCTTTCTGAGACCAGCCAAGAGCCAGCTCCTAAACCTGTAAAGAAATCAGCTGAAGGAGCCACCAAGAAACCTGCCGCAAAAAAGACAAGTGCTGCTTCGAAGAAAAAAGCAACAGGTACTAGAATGTTGTAACCTTTTCGGAGAATGATAGAAGTTAAATACATGGTTTCAGTAATAAAATGGCATTACTTGGTAATACTGAATATCAGTATAGATAATTTTATTAACATTAATGGTTTCATCATTGTAGATGCAAAACAGCCCTCAATCCTTGATGTGCTCTCCAAGACAAGTCCTAAAAAACCCAAAGCCACCAAGAAGCCTACTGCTGTCAAACTATCATCCACCGACTCGGAAAGCGCAGCCCCTGCTGTAGTTGAGAAGAAACCAGCCAAGAAAAGGAAGACCGCCCTGAGCAGTGACCAATCGGACAGCTCGGATTCTGACGGTGGCAATCTCATGGCTCGCCTTAAGGGCAAAAGCACTGCTGGAAAGGTAGTTAAGCACTTTACTGTTGAGAAAAATTTGCATTTTAACTCTATAAAGCCAGCTGTATTATATTTGATAAGCAAATTTCTAAGGCCTATAAATTATCAATATAATAACTGTGGTACAAAATCTACTACATGCCTTCTGTCATCTAGGTTGGTTGATTTTTATTTTTTTAGCAAGTAAAAGGCATTTTAGTATTCTAAAAACATCCCAATTTCAGATTGTGGTTCACATCTTTTTTGCTGTGAAAGTTTTACTGATTTTTGTAAAGTAAACGTAAGAGTAAATTTTATATTGTTGGTAATATTTTAAGATGAACACTTGCTTGACCAAAAAGCAACTTGATTATCCATATATAATGTTTTAGAAAAATCTTGTTAAATATGATGGAATTAAAATCAGTGTTGCTGTCTACACTGGATGTGATGCGACCCGACAAATCCCACGACAGTAAACTGATGGCCAGTTCCATTTCTGATGTACTCGAAGTGCTCGTGGTACTTCTGACACAAAGAACAAATAGATTTGCAGTGGTCGCTTTGTCGCATCCGGTGTAGATGGTGTTATAGTGACAGCTGATATTGATATGTATTTTATGTGAGTACTCTGCTAATATCTGCTATATATAACTCTTAACCAAAGTGAAAACAAATATTCTGATTAAATTTGGCAGATTAAAACAATAGCATGTAGCATTCAAAAACAGTGCTTTACAAATATTTGTTCAATGCAAATAAACTGTTAGTAATAAAGTACAGAGAAACAAAGTATAAGCATTAAAGCAAATATACATGATTTTCTAGTAGCTAAGAATTTATTTGAAAGCTTGCGAGTTTAATCATGATTTCATTTCCCATTTCAGAAAGCGAAGAGCTGGGATGATGACGACGACAGCTTTCAGCTAGAAGAGAAGGTAGTGACATCTGCAGCTCCCAGAAGCCGTGCTGCACGCACCACCAAACCTGTGACCTACGCTCTCGATTCGGAGTCTGATGACTATTAAATCTTCTGAAATAAGCCTGTATTCATTATATTCAAAGAGCTGTTAGATTTTTTTTATTATTATTTGAGTGAAGAAAAAAAAACAAAAGGATATGTTTTTTAAAAGAAAATAAAGCTTAAAATATCTTAGGCTTTCTGCAATAAAGTTAAAGCTATTTTATATTGGCTCTTTTTTTTAAAGAGACCGACAGACTAACTAGCCACATGTATTTGACCTGTGTTCTTAGTTTCTCACCTTGTTCATTGTTGTTTTTATACATGTTGTCTTGTCTTGTAAATATTTTATATGTTCTTTTCAAAGCTTGTAATAAATTTTTCCAGTAAGATTTGACTGTTCTAGTCATTTTTACTATTAGTACTGTTGGTTTCCCGTTTCCTGCAATCAGTGTTGGGAAAGTAACACAAGTTAAATAATCGGATGACTTTTTTCAAGTACCTAATAAAGTAACACATTACTTTTAAATTTACAATAAAATGAGTTATTTTTCCAAATAAGTAACGCAAGTTACTTATTTGGAAAAGTACGCAAGTTAGTAATGCATTGCAATATTAACTCCACAACACTGCCTGCAACAATTCTGTAATTTGCCTACTCTCCTGCCATTCTAAACCCATATGCTGAGAATTTTTGCAAAATCTAGGTTATTTATTTTTTTATTTTTTGGCAGCCATTCACTCTGCTTAGATCATTGGTTCTCATGTGTCTTGTGACCAACTGTTTTGTTTGATGCAATGCATCATATATCAGAGGTGCCCAATCCTGTTTCTGGAGATCTACCTTCCTGCAGACTTCAGTTCCAACCCTGCTCCAACACACCTGTCCGTAATTATCAAGTGTTACTGAAGTTCTTAATTTGCGGGTTCAGGTGTGTTTGATCAGGGTTGGAGCTGAACTTTGCAAGGAAGGTAGAACATCCCAGGAACATGGTTGGGCACCCCTTGTATACACATTTTTAATTAATTTAAAGGAACACTCCACTTTTTTTGAAAATAGGCTCATTTTCCACCTCCCCTAGAGTTAAACAGTTGAGTTTTATTGTTTTCGAATCCATTCAGCCGATCTCCGGGTCTGGCGGTTCCACTTTTAGCATAGCTTAGCATAGTTCATTGAATCTGATTAGACCGTTAGCATCTCGTTAAAAAATGACCAAAGAGTTTCAATATTTTTCCTATTTAAAACTTGACTCTTCTGTAGTTACATCGTGTACTAAGACTGACGGAAAATGAAAAGTTGTCATTTTCTAGGCCGATATGGCTAGGAACTATACTCTCATTCCGGCGTAATAATCAAGGAACTTTGCTGCCGTATCATGGGTGCAGCAGGCGCAATGATATTACGCAGCGCCTGTGACCCCCTGCTTGCACAGGGAGCGTGCCTTGCAACCATGGAGACATTTGTGAGAGACGCTGCGTAATATCATTGCGCCTGCTGCAGCCATGGTACGGCAGCAAAGTTCCTTGATTATTACGCCGGAATGAGAGTATAGTTCCTAGTCATATCGACCTAGAAAATCGCAACTTTTAATTTTCCGTCGGTCTTAGTACACAATGTAACTACAGAAGAGTCAAGTTTTAAATAGGAAAAATATTGAAACTCTTTGGTCATTTTTTTTAACGAGATGCTAACGGTCTAATCAGATTAAATGAACTATGCTAAGCTATGTTAAAAGTGGTACCGCCAGACCCGGAGATCGGCTGAATGGATTCAAAAATGGTAAAACTCAACTGTTTAACTCTAGGGGAGTTGGAATATTAGCCTATTTTCAAAAAAAGTGGAGTGTTCCTTTAAAAAAAAAAAAAAAAAAGCGTACACTGGCATCCATAGTACCAACCTACATGTTCTCATTCTGATCGCCGCTCTGATCTGAAGTCTTTAAAAACAAGAGTGGGTTTATGTACTGAAGAACTGAATTTAATTGTTGGATTTGACACCTGAACTGGCAATGAATGGAAGGTGCCTTGTTATAATTTGTGCTGTTAAAATATGTTAAAGTCTGCTTGAAACGGAAGTTGCGATAGTCTTTTCTTTCCTATTGTGACGTTCATCCAAGAGAAATGGCTTCTTGAACAAGAAAACATGTAGGGCGGGACTTGATTTTGTCCATCTGGAACTGGTTGGATGGTTGTGGTTTGCTATTGCTGTGATCTCGTGATTGACAGGTTGTCCCGCCCTCATGCCAGTAAACGTCATCAGAGAGGAAATGATGTGACAAGAGGGAAGGGGAAGTTAGTTTGAGGATTATTTAGGGCACATAAATGTGCAGAAGTCATTTATAACAAATATTGCAATATTTCAATAAAAACTAAGAAAATGGTCCATTTTGATTTCACGGTGACTTTAAAATGCATGACATGAAACGTGCATGCTGTTGAGGTATATTATTGTGTGTGTGTGTGTGTGTGTGTGTATGTATATATATATATATATATATATATATATATATATAATAATCAACAGTATAATTGTTCTGATATATATATGCTATATCCTATTTGCTAAATTTAAAGTCTACAGAACCTAAGATAACATTCAAAACAAGATCATTTTTACAAATACCCAAGCATGATCAATTACATGTTAATAATTTTTGTTCTGTGACTGGTCAGTTGTGCTATTCTACAGTCTAATATTTTTGTACAATGACCTAAATCACTGACAGTTGTCAAGTTTTCCATAGCAGTCAATTTTAGCTACAGTCCTCTCTAATCCAATATCCAACAGTCACCCTGAACAATACAATATTTTAAACTCTGTAATAAGCAGGACATTACCATTACATATGCTCTTGTTACAAGACAAAGATGTTGGGTGGATCTCAGCATGATGTTCATTTGCAATACCTCACTGCAGACAGGAGATGGTAGAATTGTCTCATTTTCTCACAACACTGTTTTTCACTCTGTCTTTCTTCCTTTTGTCTTTGCTCTTCTCTGCTACTGAGACAATTGCGCAACTTTGTTCAATGCAAATTTAACCCTAAAAGTCAAATTTAAAAATACACTTTTATCAGACATTCCAGAAATTTCTCAATTAGGCTAGTGTTTTTGACCATGTAAAAAAAATGCTTTTACATTTTTTTTATATTAAAGAGTTGTGTTTTATATTTAGATTTGTATTTAGTAAGAAAGTAAATAAAAGATGACTTTTTCAACAGCCCCAATGAAATACTTCTGTGTCCCAGTGAAATATTATTGATAAATCCTTGTCTGATATTACCGCATAGATAATATTTCCTCAATAGACTTTATTCAGAGCAGCACCATGACAGGTATGAAAGCATGTTTTCAATGGCATCTGCTGTATAAAGCTCCTAGATCATATAGCCTATAATTTTCCACAGCTCATGTTTTCTGGAGTTTTTTGTCTACTGAAATTTCTTGAAATCCAAAAACATTAAATAACAGTACAACCCACTGGGCCTAAAATTAACATTTGCCAAATGCAAGTAAAAACAGGCTTTAGCAAGTATGAAACGGTGTCAATCGCCAGTTGGCCAGTAACATTTTTATAAATTCGAACAATGCAATGTTGTGAGAACTTGAACGTGAACAAAGGTGAAGGACGCTCTAAACAGTTGACGGACCAGTGCTGCATCGTCACAAAATTTTAAGCCTTGTCCATTTAAATATGACAGTAAATATGGCAATACACTATGTGCAATCAGCAGTAGATGCTATTTACACTAAGTGAAAATAGTATATTTTCTTAGCAATAGATGATATTTACACTTGGTGAAAATAGCGATAGATTTTATTTATACCATGTAAAAATATCAGTTCTTTGCAATAAAAGTAAATAGTATTTAGATGCTGTCTGTACTTTATATTGGCAGATACTATTTGTACCTCAGTATTTTTGTACATTAACAGGATGCTATAATATCATAGAGTGTAAATGATTATATTTATTAAAATTATTAAATGGATGCTGCTTTATTGGGAGAATAAAAACCCTCCCTACACCTACCCTTAACCCTACCCAATAAACACTTTTAATATTATTAAACACTCATTCGCAGTTTATTTCCACTTTTAGAAAATTATTTTAATTTTTATTGAAAATAAATGTGAGCTCGGAAAAAGGCGGATTCAAACCCGCGTAAAAAGCCAGGTCTGTGAGCCTTATTCGCTACTGCTGCGCCACTAAAGACGTTGAATCTTGTATGTCTTTTTTAAAACTTGAGTGGGCCAACCAGACATTGGTGGGCGGAGCTAGTGTAAATAGTGTTTGCCAACAAGGGATGCTATTTGCACTTAGTGTAATTAGACGCTCCGTTTAAATATTCAAGCACAAGACGTGAAAGAGAACTCAATTAGTTTATAGCGGCTGTTGAGAAGTTTTCTGTGCGCCAACATCCGAAGCGCACACCCAAAAAGCCGTGTCTCAGACAGCACGCAAATACTGAATTGAGCTCTCTTTCATATCTTGTGCTTGAAAGAACAAATTCACACAAAGTATCCTAGTAAACATGGTCGGCTATGTCTTAACGTAAATAGTTGAGAAAGAAAATGCATGTGTACAGGATCAGTACACGCTATATTAATACACATTAATAATTAATATACCGTACACAGCCTAATTATCCTGCTGCTGTCTGTCGTTAATGTTAATCAAACAACAAAAAACAAAGAGAAAATCACTCACTGCTCTTGTCTGAATAACTTTTTTTTTTAACTTTAATAAGGATTCATCTGTTTAATTTATACAGTGAAGATGCAGTGTTTTACATTTAAATACTACTGCTAGACCTACCTGAAAACGTCCCTAAAAAGTACAGTTTATTAGGTCCCGAGCACCGATGGTGTGAGGACCCTATTGTAATTGCTCGGACAATTATTCTTCTTTTCCAAAATTAATCGCATTTTTGAGGGCCTAAACATGCTTGAAAACCCATGAAACTTTGCACATGCATCAGAAGTGGTGAAAATTTACATCTGAAATTAAGACATCTAAATGACAATATTCAGTTACAGTCATAGCGCCACCTGCAGGCAACAGGAAATATCGTGTTTTACACTGTGATTAACTCCTCGTAGAGATTTAACCAGATCAACATCATATTTGATCTGTCTAATCTTAAGGCCTTAACAATGTTAACTTGCAAAGATCTTGAGTTTTCGCTGAAGGGCGTGTCCTTGGCAGCCTGACAAAGTCTGATGTTTCGCCATGAAAGAGGAAGCTGCTGTAACTCAGGCATACAATGTCCGATCTGCTCCAAACTTCACATGTTTGATAATAGTCCTGGCCTGAAGACATCTACATGGCAATATTCAGTTATAATCAAAGCACCACCTGTTGGCAGCAGGAACTGTGGTGCATCAAAATGACTTTGCCATATTTCTCCTCTGTTTATCCACTTAAATGACCATCGCCCACTGTTCACAGTTTTCCTAAGGCCACCGGGTGGCGGTGAGCCCGGGTGTGAGGGCCCTTTCATCGCTGCTTGCAGCTTTAATTTCATTTGTATTTTTGTTCTGTTGTATTTTTGTGCTATTACTTACTTTATTTGTCTTTAATAATGTTTTAAATTTATATTAGGGTATAGAGAATTCTGAATTTTCACTGGCATCTAAAATGTTGGTGTCATAACTGCCTGTTTTTGCAAAAAAAACATTTCATGGCCAGTAAAAAATATTTATGGCCAGTAAATTATGGCCAGCCATTTTACTCAAGATACCTTCAAAGGAGCGAGCAAAGATGAGCATAAACGATGTTCATCGCATATGCAGATTGATATCTAAAAGTTTTAATTTTTCTTATTCTCACTAAAATTTAGATATTTAAATCAAATAAAACACAAACAATAAAAAGAACTAGCTAGCTTAGCTAATTACCTTAAAAGTCCATAGATATTGCCATCAGTTCGTACTGCCGTTAACACTTTCTCTGGCAAGCGGATGCAATAAGACCTGTTTCGTTTGTTCACGTGACATTCATCATAAAGCATCATGTCGTATGTCTGCTATCAGCTGTTTAGAATTGGAACTAGTGATGCCAGATTTGCTTATGTATTACTCTTTTGAACTAATTGGTGAAACAGTTTTGCAAAATAAAAATAAAAAAAGGTCTGAATTTAGTTTGATTCATTTGCACCTCAAGAGCACTGGATGAAGTGCTATTGTCGAAAACCAAACTTGCTATTGAGTTTTATCATTTGTCAGCAATGAAAAAGATCTTTATTGTGCAGATTTTGAACGACTCTCTACTGGTGGGAAAGACAAATTTTTGTACATATAATAGCATTTAAATAGGGACACTTTAAATGCCCCAGTATACTGATGAAGCCCCCTGACCACACATATGGTGTGTTCAATTCATGTCGGAAAGATCATATTTACATGTTGAATGCACATGAATGCCACCACAAAGACGTAAATACGAGTGGGAAGCTTTATATTTTTTTTAAGCCCCAAGTTTACGAGTTGGGGGTGTGTCAGTGAGAAACATGGCTGAAAACCACAATACTTATAGGTATTTAGCAGTGACATTAACAGGCATTTTTTTATTTACAACAAAATAATCTAATTGCCTGCACAAAATATACTAGCATTGTAATACAACAATATAATATGTAACAAAAGTTTATTGTGGCTTCGTAAATTAATTTAAAATAAAGCAAAACACACCTGATGCACAATCTTTGTTCTTCATTTTCTAGAAGTGGAATTTAAAATCCTTTCTATATTTTTGGGTAATTAATTAAGAAAAGGTACACCGCCACTTTGCTCCAACAAAAGTGACTTGAACACACTTGACGTCGTAAATACCACTTCCCAACTTGTAAATATGAACTTCCCTGGAGGAATTGAACACACCAATATACAAATAGACCTAAAATAACATTTATTTTTATTGACAAAACAAGTGTTAGTATAGCAATGAGCTTCTAACGCACAATTTGCATAACCCAGCCAAATGTTCACAGAACTTTGGATGACGTTCTGACAAGGTTCTTTCAAAGTTGACGGGCCCCATTGACCTCAGTTGTATTTTTAGATGTATTTTCCATCAACTGTTTGGTTACCCATATTCTTCAAAATATCTTCTTTTGTGTTCAGAAAGAAAGAAATTCATACAGGTTTAGAACAACTTAAGAGTGAGTAAAATGATGACAGAATTGTCATTTTTGGGTGAACTATCCCTTTAAGAACAAATGTTCTTTCAGTCATTGATGTAACTTTGTTTAAAAAGTGGGTGGGACGGGGGGTGGGGGTGCTAATACAAGGAAATATCAGAAATGTACAATAACAAATTGCACAAAAAATAACATTACAATATCAATTAAAGCTGCAAGCAGCGACGAAAGGGCCCTCGCACCCGGGCTCACCGCCACCCGTTGGCATCAGGAAAACAGTGAACAGTGGGCGACATGCATGTAAGCGAGTAAATACAAGGGAAATATGGCAAAGCCATTTCAAAGTGCCACACTTCCTGCTGCCAACAGGTGGCGCTTTGACTGTAACTGAATATTGCCATGTAGATGTTTTCAGGCCAGGACTATTATCAAACATGTGAAGTTTGGAGCAGATCAGACATTGTATACCTGAGTTACAACAACTTACTGTTTTGTGGCGTTAATCGCACACATTAGCATTTAGCCAGGTGATGCATGATTTAACGTGTTTCTAGTATGTTTGGCACTTCATGGCATATTCAAATGTGAGAGACCTTTTTTGTAGGTATTGGGCTGTGAGATGTGTGTACCGAATTTCATATTTGTACGTGAAACATAGAGTCAGGGGCACTTCCTTGAAATTTTGTAGGTGGTGCTATCGAGACATTTTGCCACACATAATTCTGAAACCCATATCAGACGTACATTTTCACCACTTCTGACGCGTGTGCAAAAGTTTCATGAGTTTTTGAGCATGTTTAGGCCCTCAAAATGTGATTCCCCTTTCATGGTGAAACATCAGACTTTGTTGGTCCGCCACGGACACGCCCTTCAACGAAAAGTCAAGATCTTTGAAATTTAACATCGCGAAGGCCTTAAGATTAGACTGACCGTATATGATGTGCTTCTGGTTAAATCTCTATGAGGAATTAATCAAAGTGTAAAACATGTCATTTCCTGTTACCCACAGGTGGCGCTATGACTGTAACTAAATATTGCCATGTAGATGTCTTCAGGCCAGGACTCATGTGAAGTTTCGGACAGATTGGACATTGTATGCCCGAGTTACAACAACTTCCTGTTTTATGGCGAAACATCGAAGTTTGCCAGGCCGCCACAGACACGCCCTTCAGTGAAAACTCTAGATCTTCGCAAATTAACGTCTTAAAGGCCTTTAGATTAGACTGACCAAATATGATGTTGATCTGAATAAAGCTCTAGGAGGAGTTTGTTAAAGTACAACGTGGAAATGGCAAAAACTGCCAAAATTTTGCAGAGAAAATTCAAAATATCTCACTTCCTGTTGGGTTTACAGATTTTGCACCTATGGGCTATTTTGTAGGTATTGGGCTGTTACATCTGTCTACCGAATTTCATACCTGTACGTGAAACGTAGCACGAAGGGCGCTTATAATTTTGTAGGTGGCGCTTTCGAGCCATTTTGCCACACCTAATTCTAAAACCCATATCAGACTTAAATTTTTTACCACTTCTGACGCGTGAGTTTTCGAGCATGTTTAGGCCCTCAAAAATGCGATTCATTTCGGAGAAGAAGAAGAATTGGCCGAGCAATTACAATAGGGTCCTCACATCATCCATCAGTGCTCAGGCCCTAATTACAATAAGTTTAATTTATTGACAGAACTTTTAATGTGTTTGATGTGATAGTTTCATCTTTACGTCAGTGAATAAATGTCAACCTGCCTTCAATGTTTGTATGGTCTGGTAGGAGAATTTTTGCTAAGCATGCCAGAGGTTCAGTGTTCTAATCTGCCCTCGTATATTTATTTATTTTTTCTCATTAAAACCAAAGATGTTAATCAGTGATTGTATATCAAGTGCAGAGACACGTTTGGTTTGTTTTGTGATTTCACCGGAACGAATAAAGTGTCTCCCGAACAGCGTTAAAGCCAAAGATTGAAGTGCTCGTCTGTGTGAACGCTGTGAAGTGTGTGTACAAGCCCTTAGAGAACATTGCCTTCCACCACTGATAACAGTGGCAACAAACACTCAGCATTATTTCGAAAACAACACATTCCAGTGCCAGATAGCCTCTTAATTAACACAAACTAACTAATAAACTGGAGATGCCTCCTTTTATATTAGATACATCCGTGCCGCGAGATGTTTTAAAAAGTGGTGGGGACATGTCCCACTCGTCCAGGGCTGTAGCTAGGGTATCCTGGGCCCTGGTGCAGGTTGTTGCTTTGGGCCTTCCTCGGTTGAAATTGTGTTCCCGGGTGGGGGGTGCGTGGTTGGTGGGGTGAATCGCCCTCAACCCGTCTCTCACATGAGATCAATCCAGTTAATTCCCAATAGACAAAGTCCTGTCCTACATTTTTCCTCATTCAGAAAGCCATTTTACTTTGATATGTATCACAATAGAGAAGAAAAGACAATTGCAGTTTTCGTTTTAAACCACTTTAAACGGTTTCAACAACCTTTAGACAAATACAGAGCGCAGCTGGTTTAAATAGCGGCTTGTCTCGCACTTTTGCATCAGCAAGAAAAAAGGTCACCACATAAATCTCCTTGGCTGTTTTACAAAACGTGGGGTTTCTGTGACTGTACAAACATGTGATATGAGTAAAGTCCTTTCAAGGAAAGTCAGTTCACTCCATGGCCATATTTGCAATGCCTTCGGGCAGCTATTTCGGACATCCAAGGCCCTGTCCCAAATGACACGCTTCATGTGCACTTGCGGTGTTGTGGACTTAAAATGGCCGTCGTATGCGCATGTCAGTTCAGTCCACAAGACTGTAGGGTGTCCCTTTTGTCATTGTAGGTTTCAGAAGTGTGCTCGCAAGCGCATCCTTTGCTGTCAATATGCGCTCTCGATGCGCGAAACACCAAGCTCCACAGAAGACTTCTACCCGACAGTCAAAGCGGCATTATGTCATGAAAGTGTGGACTCGGAGGAAGATCACGAGCGGCCAGGGTTCAATGTGGGACAGGGCCTAAATCTACTCAAATGGACCGCTAGATGGCGTGATTGAAGAATCAGAATTTAGTATTGTAGGGAGCCATGTAAAATATATAAATGAATGATGCATGGTTATGCACTAAGTATGGATAAGTTTGTGAAAGCACTGCCAGTGCCAGGTAAACATAAAGCAGACGATCAATCTACTTAAGATGTCACAACTACCATAACAACGTGTCTACACCAGATGCGAGTGGCGCAACAAAAGCAAACAGAGCCCAATATAATCAGTGATGCTGTCTGGTCTGCACTGGCTGGGTAAAAAGCAATGATCACCCCCCTTCCAAATTCCAAGTGTAAAACGCTTCTCTAACCCTGGTTAAAAAGTTCAGAACATTGATATCTTGGGGTCAAGTGCAGTGTGAAAAGCCCTGTAGTGGATTAGTGTCATAGGTTGCTTGTATCAACCAGTTTATTGTTTATTAGGACTGTGGGTTTATAGATTGCTTAAAGAAAGGAAGAAACTCTCCTCTCTCACACACACACACACGTGTGTCTGTGCCTGCGGGTGTGTAGCCGCATGTATGCAGATTGGGTTCTTGTATTCCTTTGATCCGCATGAAGGGAATTATAGATGGCTTTTACGTAACTGTTCTCCTGCCCAAAGAGGGAAAAAAGATTAACGTCTCAAACTTTATTCTGCTTTACTCTCAGTGTTTTCCTCTCTCCCTCTCTGAAGCCCGGCAGGCTTGTGTGCGGTGTGGAGCTGTGCCTGTATTTAGGTCAACTCACTCAACGAGTGATTCTCTGCATGGAGAAAAGGAACAGAGAGGAGCAGTGGGAAATATAGGTGCCGGTACTCCCCTTCTTTGCATACATATGTGGGTATAGAAAGAGAGGCAGATTTCAGCAAATTGAAATGTATTTTAACTCAAAAAACAAAACGAAAAAAAAACAACCTGAAATTAATTGATTAATATTTGTTTTAATTTACTCAAAATGCTGATGAATATTAAAGGGTTAGTTCACCCAAAAATGAAAATTCTGTCATTAATTACTCACCCTTGTGCTGTTTTACACCCCTAAGACTTTCTTTGGAACACAAATTAAGATATTTTTGTTTAAATCCGATGGCTCATTGAGGCCTACATAGGGAGCAATGACATTTCCTCTCTCAAGATCCATAAAGGTACTAAAAACATATTTAAATCAGTTCATGTGAGTACAGTGGTTCAATATTAATATTATAAAGCAACGAGAATATTTTTGGTGCGCCAAAAAAAACAAAATAACGACTTATTTAGTGATGGCCGACACACAGTTTCTGCCAATCTCATGTTAATTTTGAGTACCTATAGAGTAGTAGTGCATCCTTTATATCTCCAAAAAGTCTTTAGTTTAATCATATTTGTAAAAGATACATACGCTGTACCGAGTGTTTCCGAAAACAGCCGAGCGCCTGGAGGCGTGTCCTGTGAGTGAAGATAGAGTGACGAGCTGTCACGAGCACGCGCAGCTTTTGCATAGCGATCGTCTACTACAAGCTATCAATGGTCAGCTAAACAATACAGCTAAACATATTTAAACACAAAATACACTATCGCATTATCCATGGATAACTTTTGAATCACTATAATGAATATAGTGTATGAATGATAAATAATGAATTCACTACGTTCGTGTTGTTTACATTATAGGTGCCTATTGTCAACAAAACAGACATTTGAAGCAGTTTTACTCACCACCTGCGGTTCCGACTCATGACCGGGATCATTATCGCTGTGACCGCTCCATCTTTCATTTTCAAACGATCTGTAAATCCAGCGTAGAACTGGGCCTTGTTTATAAAACCATAAGCGCAGATCCTGAGGGCTCTGAAAAACATGAGATATTCTCCATTCATTTGAACCAATAGAAAAGTGATTGCAACTATCAGTTTCTATGGTTATTTTAATAACAAATATCGAGAGTGCATCAATGTAATGCGTGACAACAAATCTCTCAGCTCCACTGAACACTGGGTTCTTTGGGAAGCAAGGTTATCTTCCCCTCACAACCAAAAACACACTTCTTTGGTGACATTGTTGATTTCGTGCAGTCCTGTGACCTGTGCAGCGCTGCCGACGACTTCCGTAAACCCGAACGCGCGTTGATGGGCGTGCTCTTGAGCTCTCGCTCAGGTCCACGTGTGCGGGAGAAGTGCCCGTATAAGGAATTCTGACCTTGTTGACATCACTCAGGCCGATACTCGAAAAAAAAGTCTGAATCCTGTGAGGATTTGGAAGAGAATTTTTGGAACAGAAATACTCTGTCATACGTCCAACTCATGTTTTGAAACTTTGGCCATGTTTAGCATGAGAATCCAACTCTTTAACAGTGTAAATAAGTCAGAATACATGAAATAGCATTATACCCCCCCTTTAAATATCAGAATAATGTCAATAAGTCAAACTTTGGGCTTATAAGACTAAAGATCCATTCACACAAAGAATTTTCGGTCTGATTTTCACATAATTGTTCTGCTAGACCAATGCGTGTGAAGCCCGGAACACACCAAGTCGACGCTGATGAACTAGTGGCTATGAAAGCAGACTGCAGGGTTGGCTCACGTCGGCAGCGTCTGGGTCCAAAGTTGCCCTGACACACCAAACCGACGCTGGACACCCGCTGGCCAAGTAGCACGTCCGTTCTGCGCCTGCGTAAGAAGAAATGTCTTTCTGTACCAGCAGGTGGCAGTAGCTGAACAGCCGATCGGAATGATCAGATGGCCCGACTGAGCGACGAGCTGAAAAAAAGCCAACGAGGACCAACTTCAGCCGGCGGTGCGGAACACACTGAGAAAACTTAGTTGGCCAACGAACAAAAACTGCCTGACAGCCGACTGTCGGCTTGGTGTGTTCCGGGCTTAAAATGGCAGATGGCCTGAATGAAAATGCAAATTCAATCTCAGGCTGAATGTCTGATGCACAACAAATGGGAAACACTTGTGGAGTTTTGAAGTCATCATCTGATTTGTTGATTTCAACAGGACAGCACGCTGAACAAAACAAACTGTGATTGGTTGCTTTACATGTCGGTCAGACGTCTTCTTGGGCAGTCTTTGGCAGAGGTGGACAGTAACGA
Source organism: Ctenopharyngodon idella (assembly GCF_019924925.1). Lineage (NCBI taxonomy): Eukaryota > Metazoa > Chordata > Actinopteri > Cypriniformes > Xenocyprididae > Ctenopharyngodon > Ctenopharyngodon idella. Next base: position 7,861,494 of record NC_067231.1, read on the forward strand.
CGTACAATACATTTACTTGAATACTGTACTTAAGTACACTTTGAATATCTGTACTTTACTTATTTTTTTCTGGTAGGGTTTCACTTTTAATACTTAAATACTTTTAAATGCAATACTTCTGTACTTTTACTTAAGTAAAAATCTTTCTTTACAACTTTCACTTTTAATGGAGTAATATTTGACCAGTAGTATCTATACTTTCACTCAAGTAATAGAGTTGTGTACTTTGTCCACCACTGGTCCTTGGCCAATGAAAGCTCCTACAGAGTCCAGACCTTCTGCCGTCAATCTGAAGGTCTGGCTGCACAAGACTTCTCCAGGACACCAAGTTCAATTTCGCTTGTCACAGACAATAAAGGAAGTGAAACTGTATTTACATGTTTCAAACACGCTCTAATATGTGTGACTGAAGTGTCGTCTATGTTTACATTTCAAATAAACATGTTTTGTCAAGTAAAAATGAACTTTAACAGATACTGTACCCCGTTTGGGACCTTGTCAATTGGAGCACAGCTGTAGTTTTATGTAACAGCAGTGGCTCTAGGCATGTGAAGGGGTGGATTTACAGTCCCTCTTCTTGTATTATATAATGAATTGGTAATCATAGTTTTCTTAACACCAGTGTATCTATTTATGTGACAGGCAATGTCTGTATTTGGTATCTGAGAGGTGAATGAGGGTCTGACCCGTGTCAGGAATGCAGTAACAGTGTTTTGCTCATACAACAGTAATTTGCTCATACAACCAAATTAATATTTTGTAGAAAGAGAATTTGAACTTAATTCTGCTCTGCTCATGATAGCTGTATGAGACATGTAAGACAACTGTGTGTGAGGTCATGAAGGTCAATAATGTATCCACATATGCATACTTATCATGTGTAATTATTTTTAGGATTTATAGCACCATTGGTCACTATATATTTAGTCTCGTGTAGCCAGACCTTCGGACTGACGACAGAAAGTCTCTCTATTGCAGCTTTTATTGGCTAAGGACCGCCCAAGAGGATGTTTGACTGACATGTAACGCAACCAATCACAGTTAGTTTTTTGTTCCACGTCATGTTTAGGGGCGTGAAAATGTAAAGTCGATGTTCCTACAATAACAGACCGACGTGCATTTAATAATCATTCATTCAAGAATGTTGTGCAAGTTTACTGTAAAAATGGAGTCGCAAACTTCACATACGTTTGAAAATCCAGCGTTTAGTTGATCCTGGTAAGCGTTCATCGTCACAGTTGTAAACATGACGGCGTTCTTCTTCCACGAGGGGGTTTGGCGTCACGGCATTTGTTTCCAGGCAGACCGTTAAAGAACGCGACACACACGTCTTCCGGACATCCTGTAGAATTCAACCAACCAGATGACGACTTAGAAAAACCTGAAGTGTTTCCAGTTAAGTGTACCATATGCATCAGACGTTCAGCCAACAGTCCGTGGGTGTGACGTCTGAGGCTGAGACTACTATATATTAAACTATGACAGTGAATCATGTGTAGAAGTTTGTTTCATTGCTCTGTGGATGTTGTTTTTATGTTCTGTTCCAGTGAAGTCCTAAATATATTGCCAATGTTTTATCTAATTGTGCTTGCAAGGGTTGTTTATTATTTTTAGAGGCATGTGACCATGCCAAAGGAATAGTCTCCAAGAGAGTTTAACAGCGTCCCAGATGAGAATAGTCCTTCTGGAATTTATGACTCACCTGTGACACTTACCAAAGGTTCTTACATATATAGAATGACGTGTGTCCAAGATAATGTCTTTAAATGACTTAATTTGTGTAAAGAACAGAATACCATTTTTGGATACAGCTAAAATTATCTGTAATGTTAACCTATCTGAACCTGTAGAAATGACGTCAAATGATTATCCATATGACTATAATAAAGGTGCATCTCAATAAATTAGAATATCACGAAAAAGTTATTTTTTTTTCTGTAATTTAATTCAAAAAGTAAAACTTATATATTCTAGATTTATTAGACATAAAGTAAAATATTTCCAGACTTTTTTGTTTTCATTTTGATGATTACAGCTTGCTGCTCATCAAAATCAACAAATCAGTATCTCAAATTATTAGAATATTTAATTTCAAGTTCTATTAAATTACCATTCTCAGGGCATAAATACTGGGTTTAGGTCAGTAATCTCAACAGCAGTCATGGGGAAGTCTGCTGACTTGACAGTTGTCCAGAAGATGATCATCAAGGCCCTCTACAATGAGGGTAAGCCACAGAGGGTCATTGCTGAAAGAGCTGGCTGTTCGCAGAGTGCTGTGCCAAAGCATATTCATAAAATGTTGACTGGAAGGAAAAAGTGTGGTAGGAAAAGGTGTACAAGTGAAAGGAATGACCGCAGGCTTGAGAAGATTGTCAGGCGGAGCCGATTTAAGAACTTAGGAGAGCTTCAAAAGGAGTGGACTGAAGCTGGAGTCAGTGCATCAAGAGCCACCACACAGACGTCTTCAGGAAATGGGCTACAACTGAACCAAAGACAACGTCAGAAGCGCCTTACCTGGGCTAAGGAGAAAAAGAACTGGACTGTTGCTCAGTGGTCCAAAGTCCTCTTTTCAGATGAAAGTAAATTTTGAAATTCATTTGGAAATCAAGGTCCCAGAGTCTGGAGGAAGAAACCATGTTGCTTGAAGTCCTGTGTTAAATTTCCACAGTCAGTGATGATTTGGGCTGCCATGTCATCTGCTGGTGTTGGTCCACTGTGTTTTCTGAAGTCCACAGTCAATGCAGCCATCTACCAGGAAATTTTAGAGCACTTCATGCTTCCTTCTGGTGACAAGCTTTATGGAGATGCTGATTTCATTTTCCAGCAGGATTTGGCACCTGCCCACACTGCCAAAGGTACCAAAAGCTGGTTCAATGACCATGGTGTTACTGTGCTAGATTGGCCAGCAAACTCACCTGACCTGAACCCCATAGAGAATCTATGGGGTATTGTCAAGAGGAAGATGAGAGACACCAGACCCAACAATGCAGATAACCTGAAGGCCGCTATCAAAGCAACCTGGGCTTCCATTACACCTGAGCAGTGCCACAGGCTGATTGCCTCCATGCCACACCGCATTGATGCATTAATTCATGCAAAAGGAGGCCCAACCAAGTATTGAGTGTATAGAAATGAACATACTTTTCAGAAGCCTGACATTTCTGTTTAAAATATCCTTTTTTTATTGGTCTTATGAAGTATTCTAAGTTATTAAGATAGTGAATTGGTGGGTTTTTGTTAAATGTGAGCCAAAATCATCACAATTAAAAGAACCAAAGATTTAAAGTACTTCAGTCTGTGTGCATTGAATTTATTTCATACACGAGTTCCACAATTTGAGTTGAATTACTGAAATAAATGAACTTTTCCACAACATTCTAATTTATTGAGATGCACCTTTAAGTACTAATGTTACTTCATCCTAAGTGAGTTTGAGGCTGGATCCTCTTATTCATTTTCTACGCCCTTTGGAAGTGTGGAGAACTTTGACTTTAGTAAACTCTGTCAACTTCATCTCCTGGTCTTCATTGAGCTTATTGGGCTCGTTATGGGGTCTAGCTGTGATTCCCCTACACATGTGACCAAAAGTGCAAATCTGGTTGGCCAGTTTTCTTTGCAGTGTGATGGAAAAGAGATAAGAAACCCACTCCATAAAAAATTCTGTCGCATTGACTTAATAAACACATTAAAGCTGGTCATTCAAATTAAAATGTTTATTGCACAGAATTTTCATACCAAATATTTGTCTTGGTGCGGACAGCTCTTTATACAGAAAACATCGTCAAAGTTAGTTCAATTGTCTTCATGTTTATAGCTAGATGCCAGCTGCCTAAATAAATAATAACCATCTTTTTTAGAATGTACAGAAGCCCAAGACAGTACAGAAGCTTATGAGAGTTGTTGATATGAAAGTGTATCGTCCCACTTCAAGCACTGGAGAGAAGTATTGTCTTTCTCTGATTTTCCCACCATGCTTTTCCTGTTTCATCCTCCTGCAGTAATCTTCCCCTGACTCCCAGAAGACATGTGTCTCTCTCTTTGTCCGAGAAGGAGACATCATGTTTCATGTACAGAGGCTTTTAGAGAATACAGTACATCTCCAGCAGGCACATGAACTCTGTGGCCCTCTCGTGCCGCCAACAAGCCTGGGAATGGCTTTGTGTGATGTAAACATGGTAAATTGACGTAGTTACGGTGGGGGTTTTGGTGACAGCAGAAATATTCTGCTCTATGATTGGAGAAATTCTCTGACATGGAGCTCAAACATCCTCTTTCTAGGTCATTTCCTTCCTCTTTTGGGGTCAGTGTGTTTATCCGTTTAATCGAGCCTGATTGCCATCCGTCTATCTCTTGTTTGGGAGAAAGAGTGTGTGTTCTGTCTTGTCATTTGCATTGTGTTGTTAGAATGCAAGTCTAACTCAATGTGACAAGTCAAAGTCTGCTGTACGAACGGCATCTATCTATCTATCTAGAATGATGTTTTAGAAGATGATTTCAAGCTCAAGACCAAATTAATACAACCCGAATTCCGGAAAAGTTGGGACGTTTTTTAAATTTGAATAAAATGAAAACTAAAAGACTTTCAAACCACATGAGCCAATATTTTATTCACAATAGAACATAGATAACATAACAAATGTTTAAACTGAGAAATTTTACAATTTTATGCACAAAATTAGCTCATTTCTAATTTGATGCCTGCTACAGATTTCTAAAAAGTTGGGATAGGGGCAACAAATGGCTGAAAAAGCAAGAAATTTTGAAAAGATTTAGCTGGGAAAACATCTAGCAACTAATTAAGTTAACTGATATCAGGTCTGTAACATGATTAGCTATAAAAGGGATGCCAGAGAGGCAGAGTCTCTCAGAAGTAAAGATGGGCAGAGCTGTGAAAGAGTGCGTAAAAAGATTGTGGAATACTTTAAAACAATGTTCCTCAACGTCAAATTGCAAAGGCTTTGCAAATCTCATCATCTACAGTGCATAACATCATCAAAAGATTCAGAGAAACTGGAGAAATCTCTGTGCATAAGGGACAAGGTCCCGTGGATGCCCGTGGTCTTCGGGCCCTCAGATGACACTGCATCACTTATCGGCATGATTGTGTCAATGACATTACTAAATGGGCCCAGGAATACTTCCAGAAACCACTGTCAGTAAACACAATCCGCCGTGCCATCTGCAGATGCCAACTAAAGCTCTATCATGCAAAAAGGAAGCCATATGTGAACATGGTCCAGAAGCGCCGTCGTGTCCTGTGGGCCAAGGTTCATTTAAAATGGACAAAGTGGAAAAGTGTTCTATGGTCAGACGAGTCTAAATTTGACATTCTTGTTGGAAGTCACGGACGCCATGTCCTCTGGGCTAAAGAGGAAGGAGACCTCCCAGCGTGTTATCAGCGTTCAGTTCAAAAGCCAGCATCTCTGATGGTATGGGGGTGCATAAGTGCATACGGTATGGGCAGCTTGCATGTTTTAGAAGGCACTATGAATGCTGAACAACATTAAACGAAAAGTACGTCAAAGACAACCACAAACTCTTCAGCAGCTGGAAACCTATATCAGGCAAGAATGGGACCAAATTCCAACACCAAAATGCATTTTGTGCATAAAATTGTAAAATTTCTCAGTTTAAACATTTGTTATGTTATCTATGTTCTATTGTGGATAAAATATTGGCTCATGTGATTTGAAAGTCAAATTTGATTGAAATTTAAAAAACGTCCCAACATTTCCACTAATGTGTCAGAAGAGATTTCAAACTGTGCTTAGACGTGCCAAGATACCAAAATCACCAAACAAAAGTCAGACATCTCGATATGATGACTTTAGGTTTCACTATCAAGGGATAGTTCACCCAAAAAAGAAAATTCTGTCATTAATTACTTACCCTTATGTCATTCCAAACCTGTAAGGCTTTTGTTTATCTTCAGAACACAAATAAAGATCTTTTTGATGAAATCTGAGAGCTTTCTGTCCCTCCATAGACAGTCTACACAATTGAAACTTTGACGCTTCAAAGTTTTGGAGTTTTGGATGCCTTTTTGGAGTTTACAGCAATAATTCATGGTGACTTTGTCTGCCAAGCAACATTAAGTTCATTAAGTTCATAAAAGTATCATAAAAGCACCATAAATGTAGTCAATACATCTACATGCATTACATTTGAAGTCTTCAGAGTTTTCCATGTGATAGCTTTGAGGAACAGATACAAATTTAAGCTGTTATCCACTTATAATCTTTTTTTATCACATCTGCATTGAGATTCAGCAATGAATTTGGGTTTTGGATGGCAAAATCCCATTGGTTCTTGTTTGTATCATAACCAAACTCAATGCACCAGTTCTAATAACATTTAAGAATAACATTTGAGAGCTGCAGTGAAGGGGAAGAATTTCAATAAATAGTGGCTTAAATTTACATCTGTTTCTCACATAAATCGTATGATGCTCTGCTTTAAGAAGATTCTTCATAAAATCTCCATTTGTGTTCTACGAAAAATATAAACAGCAGGAAAGTTCATATAACAACATACTGTATGTGTGAGCTCGATTTTCCTATGTATAGAAGTATGTTTTTGTGCCCCTGCCATTCCAAGACAAGTTTCTTGGTGCATAAGCAGGTGAGTTTGTGATGAATACAGGACTGACGGCAGGTTCTCAGGGGGACGACTGCTGAGCGCTGTGTGATGTCCCAGCCACAAGCCCCCCTCCCTAGGTAACCTTTACCGCAGGTCTGCCTGTCAGCCTGGAGCTTTGACTCATCTGTAGCCATGCTGCCCTTTTCCCTGAGAGCACCACCAAATGTGATGTGACACGGAGGAAAGAGAGAGGGAAGACAAAAAAAAAAAAAAGAAATAAAGAAATAAAGAAATCAGGTGAATGAGGGAAAGACATTATTAATCTTGCCCTTAGGTACCAGCGAAATGATATATATATACTCAGACTCAAATTTTTACCAGTACATGCATAAGAGTCAACAAAATATTTACATATTTGGAGGCGTTTCTAGTGGTTGCTGGTTGTTCTGAGTGGTAACTAGGTGCTGGCTTACTGGACCAAGTCAAAACAGCCTACCTTCAAGTCTTTATGATATTCTAGTCCTGGGCCTTTCCTTATTCTCCAGGCAAAAAAACACAAGTATATGATTGAAGTAATGGTATCATTTATGTCTGTAGCCTGTGTCATGGATTTGACTGACAGGTGGACTGAGTATTACCGACCTTTATAACAGACATCAACCATAATTTCAGATTTGCTTTTGTAGCCACTGGAAAGCAGCAACAATGTTAAAGCTCTGGTTTAGATCAGACAAAGAGTCTATTAGTGTCTGACAGAACCTCCTAGAAAGCCAGACAGCCCTCCAGAGACAGAGAGATAGAGTATTCATGTCCAGGCAGGTAGGGGAAAGTAGATCAGTGGGCCTGTAGGGGTCTTCAGAGAGGAGAGTACAGACAGCGTATGTGCATTTTCTTACACTGCAAAATGTAGGCCTATGCAACTGCAGCTCATCTGTATTGGCAGGTGGGGCAGAGCCCCACCAAAATAGTCATCCAAACATAAACCTGGATTAATAATAAATACACCGAATTAATAATAAATTATAAATGTGTTCAGCATTCTGCAACAAATATTTTTGGGATTTTCTAGACTATTTTAAGTCGTAAAGTGAGCAGGTTAAATGAAGCACATGAATTCGGCAGGCATGAATCATGATACTAAGCGAGGGCAGTCGGTCTCAGAGCAGCACTGCAGTTCCATTTTTCACCAGAGATTTACATTGGAAATTTGTGGGGCGCTGTAGAGCTAGGGAGTAGCTCTACAGCGCCCCACAAATTTCCAGTGTTTCAAATTTCTAGGGAGTAGCTCTACAGCGCCCCACAAATTTCCAATGTAAATCTCTGGTGAAAAATGGAACTGCAGCACGCTCTCATAGAGAGCCATTGGGGCAGATTTCTGGCTGCCCCGCTTATTTCCACTTGACATTACCTCACATAAACCTCCCTCCAGACCAAGATGATATCAGTCTGCTTCAGATATGCTTTATGAATCTTTTGTTTCGAATCAGTGGTTCGGAGTGTGTATCAAACTGCCAAAGTCACGGGATTTCAGTAAACAAGGCTTTGTAATGTCATAAGTGTTTCGAAATTTCAATGGTTCACCACTGGGTAGCGTGACTTTGGCAGTTTGATACACACTCTGAAGCACTGATTCAAAACAAAAGATTCGTAAAGCTTCGAAGCTTCATGAAGCAGTGTTTTGAAATCACCCATCACTACATATTGTTGAATAATGTCGTTATTTTGTTTTTTTGGCGCACAAAAAGTATTCTCGTCACTTCATAACAATAAGGTTGAACCACTGTAGTCACATGAACTGTTTTAAATATGTCTTTAGTAGCTTTCTGGGCATCTGAAAGTGTTAATTATCTTGCTGGCAATGGAGGCCTCACTGAGCCATTGCATTTTATCAAAGATATCTTAATTTGTGTTCCGAAGATTAACAAAGGTCTTACGGGTGTGGAACGACATGAGGGTGAGTATATAATGACAGAATTTTCATTTTTGGGTGAACTAACCCTTTGATGTTTTTTTACTTGTAATTAATACATTATTGTATTTTTCATGAAAATCCATTAAAATAGAACTTAGTGATATTATATATAAAAATCTACTAACATTTTATGTAAAGCATTCATAGCACACTTTTAAGTAATGCACTTAGAAAACACTTCTGTATATATGGTTTACTTTATCTGACTACACTTCAAATCAATTTAAGTGTTAGTGCTAATTAGTGCATTTATATTAAGTGTACTTAAGTACCACAGTTGAGAAAATGTACATAAACTAGTATATTAGTAATATATTTTTAATAAAATCCATTTAATTTAAATTTAGGATTAATATATAAAAGTACTAAGTTTGAACTAATTTCAAAGCAAACTTATAAGAAACAATAATAAAACTCCTCTGTATATTTTTTAAGTATTATTTATTTCATTGCACTAAAAATCTATTTAAGTATTAGTGGTATTTAGTATACTTTTTCAAGTGCACTGAAGTACTAATTTTAATTAGTGTATTTATAGTGTATAACTTTTACAATTTTATTTAGTACAAAAAATAAGAATGTACTACAAATGTACTTGCTTGTATTTAAGTATTTTTTAGTGCGTTCAGATATACTTTATTTTTATATTTAAGGTCAGGTTTAGGGTTAATTCCATGTAATTATGCATAATTTATAGTTATACATGTAACTTGTAACAAGGACACTGTAAAATAAAGTGTTATCATTTTTTCTTGTATACAGCAAGGATACGTTAAATTAATCAAAATGGACAGTAAAGATTTTCACATTGTTACAAAAGATTTCTATTTCAAATAAATGCTGTTTTTTTTAACTTAAATCACATAATTGTTTTCCATAAAAATATTAGGTAACACTTTATTTATGATCATTTTATTTCGAAGTAACTTTGCATCTACATGTCAACTAACTCTCATTAGAGTATTACACTATCTGCTTAATATCTGGTAACACTTTATTTTGATGCTCCCCCAACAGACATTGACTATAAGTAACTTTGAAAGTACATGTCAACTTATTCTACTAGCCCAAACCTAACACCATCTTAGCCCTAACCTAACAGTCTACTAACACTCTAAATGAGACTTAGTTGACATGTAGTGGCAATGTTATACTTTTAGTTAGTACAGGGGTACCCAAACTCGGTCCTGGAGGGCCACTGTCCTGCAGAGTTTAGCTCCTCAACACACCTGCCTGGAAGTTTCTAGTATGCCTAGTAAGACCTTGATTAGCTGGTTCAGGTGTGTTTAATTGGGGTTGGAGTTAAATTTTGCAGGACAGTGGCCCTCCAGGACCGAGTTTGGACACCCCTAAGGTAGTAGAATGTCTAAAGTGGACTACTGAAATAGTGTAACCAAATGGGCAGCAGTACAACTGTTTTCAACATTGACAAAGAAATGTTTCTTGAGGGCCAACTCATCATATTAAAATGATTTCTGAAGGATCATGTGACACTGAAAACTGGAGTAATGGCTGCTGAAATTCATCTTTGCCATCACAGGAATAAACTACATTTTAAAAATATATTTAAATAGAAAACATTTAGCTTTTGTGAGCATATGTGACCTCTCAAAAGCATTAAAAAATTGTACCGACCCCATGTCCCACTAACTGGCTTGATTATTTACAGTACTGAGAGACAGATCAGTGGGGTATTTAGAAAAGTTTCAACATCAGCTGTTCACTGTTTGCCAGCTGCCCTCTTGTCTACATTTATTAGTTTTTCCTTTATATTTTAACATTGTTTCTGCCTTTTTCTCCCTTGTTTTTTTGTTTTGTTTTCTCTCTCTCTCCCAGACACTTATATTCTGGACGTTCTGCAGAAATTCAAGCCTCTCAAGATATTATTGCATTGAATTTTTGAAATAATTTCTCAACAGTGTTCTCACTCAGCCCTCCACTCCATATTTCCCTTTTAAAAGTACTATATAATAAACATACTATAAATGAAACTTTCATTTAATATACATGTATATATAACTCATTAAATCATTTTATTTTAAATAATATTTATCACAGGTATATCTTGAAGAAAATTAAAATTTCTCACATATTTAGAACTATATTTAGTGACATAATACATTTAGTAAAAAAAAAAAAAAAAAAATTTCATCTTTTATTCATGAAGTAAATGCACTACGATCATTCTAATTCTCAGTGTTGCTCAGTGGCTATATATAACTTCTCTTCGCTTTATGCCTAACAACACTACTTCTAAACCACAGTTCTAAATGAGACTGTAGACCATTTGTTATTAGATTAATTATTAACTTCACAGATCTTCATCAGCAAGAAAACTTGCAGATACATCTTCAAGATTTCACTTCTCTCCTCACGGTAACCACAGCCATATCTGTCACTACAACTTCCCCAAACAAAACACTTCTGCTAAATATTTTTCTAACTATAGTCCCACTGAACTTGGACTTATTTCCACTGACTTCTAACTTTAGAAGTGAACACAAACACTAGAAAACCTTTAGCCTCTCTCTGGGCTACATTATATTCAAGTTCTGTTTCACTGTGGCAGTGTGTTCAATAGATTTATTGGCCTAATCTAAAATGAGAACCATTTACTCCTAATAACCATTTAACAATTCCTTTACTACGAGAATTAAACAATAATAATTGTGTTAATTACAGTGTCAATAAATGAAGCCTAGCCTATTGATATATTAACAATGTAGATATTACAATATATAAACTATGAATAAAGTTTGGTAATGATTTGTAAGTACTTTATTACTGTATACTTATTCCCACCAGCCCCGCATACGGGGAATTGTTGATGTAATGGCCCATGCCACACACAGGTTGAACCTGACATGGTCGTGTGAGAATCAGGAAATTGCTTGTGGACGTTTAGACGAGCGCTTCCTAGCTGGCTACAAGCGTCCTTCCCCTGTGAGACTACAGTTTCTTCCTGATCTTCATACCGAAGGTAGAGAAGTCATGGAAGAAGCCATACTCAGCCCGTATCTTACCTTTCCAACATTTGAGTTATTCGAATGTGGAGGGATTGTGTGAGCATGGGTATGTGAAGATGCCCCCTGTGGAGGAACCACTAGTTAGTAATCTTTCACAGGGCGAGGTGTCTTTACTTAAGGCTTTTTGGGTAGAGCAGAATTAATGGAATTGTATAGGTACTTACAAATTCCTTCAATTCCGTTTAAATCCGAGTTTATATCTCAATTCTTAGAAGGAAAAACAGAATTGTGAGATATACTTGTTATTCTGTCTTTTTTCCTCAGACTTGCGAGTTTATATCTCGTTTATATACTTTTTTTCCTCTCAAAACTGTGATATAAACTCACAATTGCGAGTTATAAAGTCCGAACTGGGAGATATAAACATGCAAATGCAAGGATTTTGAGATAAAAATGTTATATGTTTAAAAGTAATCTATGTAAAATGTAGGTTTAAATATTATTTTGTTCTGTAACTATTTATGTATGGCTATTTATGTACATACCCTATGAACTTGCATATGTGAATATTATGTAGACTTACTGTTTACATCAAATTCATGCTTTAATAGTAGACCAGGTTTCATCAGTCCAGTCTGTGACTTGCAACATAAACGTCTGCATTTAGCTTCAAAGGACGTCTTCAACTACGGTATTCTATAAAAATAAAGACTATATTTTTTGCATTCCAATTCTGACATCCAAAGATAATATTTTTTTTCTTATTCTGTGGATTTTGCCTATTTTCCTTAACTTGTTACCACTGTTTTTCTGCCACCGCTATGTACGCGCAGCTGCAAGTGACGTAACAGTGATGTCTGCTCCAAATTAGTCTATGCTCTTTGTGTATTTCCATCCCTTCTGATGAAGTGAGGGCTATATTCTTCCCCTTGGAAGTAATGTTAGATCAAAGGTTGTAGTTACTCCCTTTGATAAGCTACTCCCTGAAGGCAAAGCATTGACATAGCTAGCATTTTATTGGAGCTTTTTTGCTCTTGGGGTTTTGAGGTTCTTTACTTGCCCTTCAAGGGAGGTAGAAAGGTTGTAAAGGCTGGGACTTCCCTTGCAATAGAGCATAGAAGCTGAGACACCTTCTCTTGCTATTAGAGATATTGAGCTTATAGGGAGTGGCTCCACTAAGCAGTCTATGAGTTGCATTTTTGCACCCTGGGGGTTGATGCGGTTTGACTCTAGCTGGTTGATCTGTAGAGTCAGGTTATTCTATGCCCTTTATGGTCTGCATATCTACAGTCTAGTGAGGCAGGCACTCCCTCAGCATGGCGGAGTGGCTATTGGTTCCCCATAGCGTCACTCCAGACACAGCATCAAAGTTCCACTTTGAAAGGGACATCTAGCTTACGACTGTAACCGTGGTTCCCTGAGAAGGGGAACGAGACGCTGCATCTTGTTGCCATACATCGGGTTTGCCTGCACGTCACCTTCAGACAAAAGAGTTGATGACGTACTTTGCATGTAATTTGCCCTCTTATACTCGTGGGCGCTCCACTCATGATGTCATAGACTGCCGTCGGTCAATAAAAGGTGCTGTGTGGGTACAAGAGGGCATTACCATAGCATCAACTCCAGATGCAGCGTCTCATTCCCCTTCTCAGGGAACCATGGTTACAGTCATAGCCTAGATGTTTTATGATTTTGCAAACATTATGGGAATGTTCAACTCGTAAAATTAAGAATGGTCCAAGGCACTCGAATCTTATAAAAAAACATTTTTAAAAAGCCTTTATTTCATCATGGCTAAATGTTAAAACAGGTGACAAGTGCACAGTCTGCACACCTACGCATTGCGGCTAATTTTGCCTTTGTCAGGTTGTGTGAGTCCTTAATTTTACGAGTTGAACTATCCCTTGCACCCAAAGAGCACAGAGACTGAACTCATACCCTGTGCAGCACTTCTTTTGCATTCTTTGCTTTGAGGAATTATGGGAATGTTACTTTTGAATGTTATCTGAACATTCTGAAACAAGTAGTAACATTAAAAAAAAAAATGTTAGATGAACATCCAACTAAAATGTTTCAGGAAAAAAAAAAAAAAACATTCCATGAGTGATACATATATAATATTTTTATGGTAATGTTTTGAAAACATTATTAAAGACCAGATAACGAACATTGTAGTAACATTACTGGAAGAATGTTTGTTGCCAGAACTTCAGCCAAAGTTCTGAGAATGTTCCCTGTTAGCTGGTCACACATTATAGTGGCCCTGGAAAGAATTTTTCCCATTCATTTTCTGCATGGCATTTTCTGCATTTGGCAGTCGTAAGTAATAATCAAATCGAAATAATAAACAATGGTACAATATAAAACAATTTTCAAGTAATTGATTATCCTCATTAAAATATGATTTATTCAAAGTTTACTGCAAAAATATTCAAATTTGTTTGAGAGTGTAGGGGGACTGAACTGATCATCTGCAAAGCTTTATGGCAGTGGGCACAGTATTGTAGGCCACAGCGATAACTGATGGAAACCACTCAATATAATGCAACACATATTACTGCATATAAACTCAGGTGTCAGGTACAAAGGGTGTACTCCCCTTTCTTATTGTCTCTTTCTCGGTCTCTGTCAGTCATACACATTCATTGCGTGACTGTGGTTTCACACATCGCTCTGCTTTTGTCAGTTTGAGAGGCTGGTGAATGTCAGAACCGTGTTAATGTGTCGTGTGAACTTTATCTCTCACAGCCAGATTTGAGCATGTGATAAATGCCTGGACTGACATTGTCACATATGAATATATTAAAGGGTTAGTTCACCCAAAAATGAAAATTATCCCATAATTTACTCACCCTCAAGCCAATCTAGGTGTATATGACTTTCTTATTTCTGCCAACAATCAGAGTTATGTTAAAAAAATATCCTGACTCTTCCAAGCTTTATAATGGGAGCTTCCGGTAATGGCCATGCGCAAGTCAAGTTCCGGCCGAAGATGTAGCATGATGTAGGATGTAGGAGTAGCATAAGTTTAGGTGAGAGTAGACGCCTCTCGCTGTTCAAACAAATAGGGCTGGGCAACAAACTCAAGCTCCTCCAACATTTCTCTTTAAAAATTCTCAATTTAGACTTCTAATTCGTGACACGTGTTTTGTTTTGCTCCATGCTCTTCGCTTCCATGTTCGTCAATACGTTGTGGGTCAGGTCAGAGTTCACTCTTGGGCCGGAACTTGACTTGCGTACGGCTGGTACCAGAAGCTAGTGATTATAGTTTATTCACATTCACAAGTTATAAATATGGATATTTTTCTTACAAAAACGCATTGCCTCGCTTCAGAAGGCCTTTATTAACCTTGGATTACTTTTATGATGGATGGATGCGCTTTTTTGGGTTTACTATTCACTCCCATTATAAAGCTTGGAAGGAGCTAGGATATTTTTTAATATAACTCTGATTGTGTTTGGCTGAAAGACGAAAGTCATACCTAGATTGGCTTGAGGGTGTGTAAATTATGGGAAAATTTCATTTTTGGGTGAACTAACCCTTTAATATTTCATGTGACAATGTCAGTCCAGGCATTTATCACATGCTCAAATCTGGCTGTGAAAGATAAAGTTCACACGACTCAGTAACACGGCTTTGACATTCACCAACCTCTCAAACTGATAAAAGCAGAGCAGCGTGTGAAACCACAGTCACGCAATGAATGTGTATGACTGACAGAGAAAGAAATAATTAGAGACTCTATTGCCAAAAGTATTGCGACACCATCTCCAAATCATTGAATTCAGGTGTTCCAATCACTTCCATGGCCACAGATGTATAAAATCAAGCACCTAGGCATGCAGATTGCTTCTACAAACATTTGTGAAAGAATGGGTCGCTCTCAGGAGCTCAGTGAATTCAAGCGTGATATCGTGATACGTGGTATCGTGATAGGTTGCCACCTGTGCATTCTGTGCATCTGAGTCCATTCGTGAAATTTCCTCACTACTAAATATTCCACGGTCAACTGTTAGTGGTATCATAACAAAGTGGAAGCAATTGGGAACAACAGCAACTCAGCCACGAAGTGGTAGGCCACGTAAAATCACAGAGCGGGGTCAGTGCATGCTGAGGCGCACAGTGCGCAGAAGTTGGCAACTTTCTGCAGAGTCAATAGCTACAGACCTCCAAACTTCGTGTGGCCTTCAGATTAGCTCAAGAACAGTGCATAGAGAGCTTGCCAGGAGAACGGTACTTGCTTGACTGCATTGTGCCAAGTGTAAAGTTTGGTGGAGGGGGGATTATGGAGTGGGGTTGTTTTTCAGGGGGTTGGGCTTGGCCCCTTAGTTCCAGTGAAAAGAACTCTTAATGCTTCATCATACCATGACATTTTGGACAATTTCATGCTCCTAACTTTGTGAGAACAGTTTGGGGAAGGCCCTTTCCTGTTCCAACATGACTGTGCACCAGTGCACAAAGCAGGGTCCATAAAGAAATGGATGTGTGAGTTTGGTGTGGAGGAACTTCACTGGCCTGCACAGAGTCCTGACCTCAACCCGATAGAACACCTTTGGGATGAATTAGAGCGGAGACTGCGAGCCAGGCCTTCTCGTCCAAACATCAGTGCCTGACCTCACAAATGCGCTTCTAGAAGAATGGTCAAAAATTCCCATAAACACACTCCAAAACCTTGTGAAAAGCCTTCCCAGAAGAGTTGAGGCTGTTATAGCTGCAAAGGGTGGGCCAACTCCATATTAAACCCTATGGATTAAGATTTGGATGTCATTAAAGTTCATGTGCACGTAAAGACAGGCGTCCCAAAACTTTTGGCAATATAGTGTAATTAGAGAGAGGAGTACACCCTTTGTTTTGGGATGTTGGATAGCAGTTTTTTCTGTGTTTGACCTGACACAGTTGGTGATTACACATGCTACATGCAATATTTTGATTCCTGCAGAAACCCTTACAATAACTCTTTAAAAAAAAGTGAAATTGACTGAAAGTGATGTGACATGAAGGCCCAATAAACCCATACTCGGAATTTGTCCTCTGCATTTAACCCATCCAAGTTGCACACACACTGCACACATTAGGAGCAGTGAACACACACACTACAAACCGTGGACACACACACCCAGAGCAGTAGACAACCATTTGCTGTGGCGCCCGGGGAGCGATTGGGGGTTAGATGCCTTGCTCAAGGCCACCTAAGTCGTGGGTATTGAGGGTGGAAGAGAGCACTTTTCATTCACTCTCCCACCAACATGTTCCTGCCAGTATTGAGAATCGAACCTGCAACTTTCGGATTACCAGTCTGACTCTCTAACTATTTGGCCAGGAGGGAAAATGCTATTAATATCGGTGACATGAGAAATGGTTATAGAGCAGAAGGGGTCACAATAAAGTGTGCTATCATGTCAAAAGTAGTAAAAAGTAGTTGTAAAGTAAGCCACTGATAAAATGTAAGCTAATTTGAGTGAAATTGTTTTACTGATAATATTATTTGAAAAGATAACATTTGTACTACCCTGGCCCCGCATTATTGTTGACATATATTACTGAAAAATGTGTTTTGCGGGAGTTTGCTCGATGCCTGAGAACAAGACAGCTCAAAGTGCTTGAGTGGCAGGCAAGAATAAGCCTCTTTGGTTCTCGGTTGTCAAGCAAACACGTTTGAGCTTTCATTTACCATATTTAATGTGTTGTGTTTATGAGCATTGATTATAGTACATAAAAGCCTAAATTAAAGCGATTGTGTCTTTTAAATCGCCTGAATTCATTTGGATTTCGTTTAAAGTCCCCCTGTGGTGAAAATCAAGTTTTTAATGTTGTTTATATGTCTATGTGGTGTTTTTAATATGCTTTAAGACAAACCAAGTGCAAATTCATCAGTCAACACCATTGCTGAGTATTTTCTTCTTAAAACTGCAGTGATCTAAAGACAGTCTCAAACCCGCAGTTTGAAATCGCTGGTGTTTCTGACGTCACAAACCTTGTAACCAATCAACATGCCGGCGGGCTTTAGCATATCATTAAACATGACCGCTCAGAAGCAGGAGAGTCTCAAAAGAATATAAACCAGTATATTTTTCTGTTGATATAAAAAATCGGGTAGATTTGGCAATATAGCGGGTGTATGATGTATATAACGATGTTATGATGAACTATATGCCTTTCTCCACTGTTAAGGTGTTCAAAGCATTTCTAATGATACTGATTGTTAGAAGACAGCTGTCTGACTGGCGAATGGGAACATGGTTTGTGTAACATTAGCAACACATTATTAGCTGTTTGATAATGTAGTCAAGCAAAAGGCTAATCATATTAATTACCGTTATGTGTCTGACATTGTAAAAAGCAATTCCATTGTGCAGCGTTTACCTCAGTAAGATGACTGAGTGGATCTCTTGAGCCCATGCGAGTGAGTGGAGGCGGGGATAATTAGCTTATTCAGAGATCCGCGTATAATAAATGAGGCAAGGGTTTAGTGTTACATTCAAGCGATTTTAAGGCGTGAAGATTTTTTTTTTTACAGGGAAAACTGTTTAAATGTGTCATTTTGGTGATCAAAGATGAGTTTTAAGGGATAAAATTATTGACCACAGGGGGACTTTAAGATCTCTTTAAGAACTTTTTGAAGCGTAAAAAATTCAGGTGAATGGACTTTAGATGGAGGGACAAATTTACTAAATTTACGGTCAAAGTTTTTAGACAGCAACAAATAAATCTTAATGGAAACGCACAAACACTTAAAATGTTTCATCTCTCTTCCAGATGCACTTTCTAAGCAGACATCTTTCTTCATGTTATTCTATTTCTCACGTGGTCCATGAGGACAGGAAGTTGAACTCTTCTGCGGTCATGAAGAAGAATGCCAGACATTGTTCATGAACCATCGACACTAGAGGTTTAAGTTTCAAATGTTCCAGAGTTAATTGTTCTTTCCCCTGACTCTCTCTTTATCAGATATGTACCTTTTTCTTACAGTGTGATGTTCCATTCACAAATGAAGAAGTGTGTTAAAATTCTCATAGTGTACTCTCATCCGTCTTTCCCTCACATGTTCATTCGCAGCCCCTGCATCTCATCTTCATTACACCGTACATCATTGTACGCTATTGTGGTTTCTGTGCTAGACATTCCTGCCTCATTCCAGAAGAGATCAGCTGTCAGACTCAGCCTGAAGACTCTTTCTCAACAAACACCTTTTTGATCTTCACTGTTTACCTGTACATTACATCACAGACCATTCACATTCACAACCGCCGCAGCGCAAGCAGTCTGCTCTGGTCCAGAGACACAAGAGCACAAAGCGGATCATATGCGCAAGTCGGCGCAGACCACAAAACGTATTGGACCCATTTGAATTCTGCACAGAATTCTATATTTTAAAGCGATATAGAGGAGATTATGAGGAGAAATGATTAGAGATTAGAAGGAAACCAAAGCTTTACCGAGCTCAGCGGTTCTGGCCGAGATATGATATAAACGGAACGCTATTTTATTATTATTATTTTTTTAAAAAGGTTGGGGCTGTTTGATATATCCCACCCTGTCTTTCTGTTTCTGTTGAAATTACGTCAACCAATGGTGTGCGGTGGTGGTTTAAAATGAGGAGGCAAAGTCCTCCTTCATGTCTCTGTTACACAATTTTCCTGGTTAAGTTAACATTACATAAAAAGAGAGACCGAATACAATTCTATTTTGTTTTTTTACACTATGTAATGTTCTATTTATTAAAACCAAGTATAAATTTCATCAAGTTAACGTTAGTGTTGTTGTTTACATTTATTCCCAAATAATAAATAAGGCAGTAACAATTTAAACTATATTATTTATAAACTAATATTCAGCATTTCTTTTTAATAGTCAATTTATTTTCAGCAGTCATCAAGCTTGTACACACTGGTCAGTGGTCACAGACACGAAGATGTAACTTTAATTTCACCACGCTGATTGCTCACTAAAAACACCCGGAGTCATCATGTTTTCAGGCCATTTCAAGTTTGATTTTGACATGACATAAAGCGGTGATATCTGACAGTTGTTTACTTACTTTTTATTTAGTCTTCCCATTGACGCCATTACTGTCTTCATTCAGGCCGATTCGACGGGAACGCGCATGAAAACTTTATCGCACAAACCAGTCATGTCCAATCATAACCGATCATATCCAATCATAGCGCAATGTAGGCACTGCCTCCTCTCATGTGACTTTCCCCCATTCTTTCTCAATTACCCCCCACTAAATCCACAGCACGCTATACGGGCTCTGCTTTATTTCTATGAGCAAAAGGAGCTGGCGCTCCCGCTGTAACTTCACCTGCGGGTGTCGCTGTTTGACAGTGTTTCTTTAGAAAAACGATCGACTTTTACACTTTCTAATGTCAAATTTTGTAACATTTATCCTTGTAATATAGATTATTTTCTCATCCAGTTTTTTTGAGGAGGCACTGCCTTCCTTGCTCCACGGAGGAAACGCCCGTGACTTTAACACATTGAATAATGCTGCGTGTTCCAAGATGCTTCAGTGGACCTTTAAAATGAATATGCTGTCATTCACTTTCACATAGTTCCAAACCTTTATGACTTTATCGGAGCCCTCTCCTCGGACAGCATGCCAAATGCGCATATTTTATACTGTATCTTATTATATGTAAGTGTGAACTTGTGGAATGTTATCATTGGTAAAATATTGTCCTTTAATAGTAATTAATAGTAGCCTAGTACTTTAATAGATATACTTTACTTATGAGTAGCTTGTAGCTTAACAACTTACAGTTTTCTTAATGGAAGATGTTTTTTTCCCCCTCATTGGAGATTCTTATTACTGTACTACGGGGGTGGAGGTATGATCAAGTGCATGGGGGAGGGGAGAGAGAATTGTTTATATGTCTTGTCCTTCAGTAAACTCTCATTTCTAGTGCAAGTTTCATTCAACTAGAGGAATGTGAAATCTTTGCTTCGACCCTGACTAGCATAGCATCATCAAGAAGCAGCACATTAAAGCCAATGGGGCAACACAGACCCACACTCACTCCTGTGGGAGTTTGGTCGGTGAGGTTCTCTTGTCTGGTGTATTAAGATTTTTCTCTGTCAGCTTCTATGTCTGACGAAAGCCAGAGTCCAGAAAACCACTTCAGAGACCAAATAAAAGGAGACAGAGGGAGAGAGAAATTATGAGATAATGGGAGTTCTTGATAGAGGGGACAGGGTGATGATTTGTTAGATAAAGAGAGATTGGGGGATGCTGGGAGGCTGTATTAGTGTGGGCGGCTCAGTGTCTTGTCTTCCTTTGCAGTGACACACACTCTGCTCTGAGCAGGATGTTAAACTTTAAAATGTCCCCCGCTGTGATGTAACAGTGTGTCATGAAACAAAACCGAGACAACTTGATCTGTACACACACACACACACACACACACACACACACACACACTTCCATGTTTTATGGGTCTTCCCATAGACGTAATGATTTTTTTTACTGTACAAACTGTATATTCTATCCCCTTACACTAACTCTACTCCTAAACCTATCGCAGAAAATTTTATGCACTTTTGGATTTTCAAAACACTTCATTTAGTATGATTTATAAGCTGTTTTCCTCATGGGGACCAAAAAAATGTTCCCATAAGGTCAAAATTTACTGGTATTACTGTCCTTGTGAGGACATTTGGTCCCCATAACGTATGATTTTTATACTGTACAAACTGTATATTCTACCCCCTAACCCTAGCCTTAAACCTACCCATCACAGAAAACTTTCTGCATTTTTACATTTTCAAAAAATATAATTCTGTATGATTTATAAACTGTTTTAGTCATGGGGACTAAAAAGTGTCCCCACAAGGACAAAAAAACTTTAAAAAAATTTTTTAATCAGTTGTTCTGTTCCTAGTTTTCTAGTGTTATGAGTTTTTTTGTTAAACAAATCTGTTAGATCTGTTTCCTCATCATTTTACAATCGAAGCTAAAGTACGGCTAAAGTAGTTCTCTCACATCTCTCTGTCCTCATTGAGTCCACTTAAGCAGATTGGGACTCATCCTCTCTGATGCATGTCTCCCAACATCAATCCATGCATCCCTCATCTGCTCCTGAGACCTCAGGAAGGGCAGGATACATGACATCATACTGATGTCAGCATCGTATGACTATCAGTTGAGGTCATCTGTAAATATTGACATATTAGAGCAATGAAGGCATGTATTAGATCAGTGGTTCTCAGCTGGTTTTGTTTCAAGACTCAGATTTTACATTGGACATTGATTGTTTGCATTTAGTGACCGTACCAGATGGGTAGTTCACACAGATGCATTCTTGCATTCAAACAACAGCTATAAAGCATGGAATCAAAAGGAATTGTATCTTAAATACATTTTCAAAAGTTGAATATCATAAAAACATGGCACTCATGACATCAAACTGTAACAATGTTCCAAATGTCCACCTAGTGCATGTTAAAAAAGCAGGACTGGTTTACCCAAAAATGAAAATTCTGGCATCATTTACTCATCCTTATGTTGTGCAAAACCTGTATGACTTTCTTTCTTCTGTGGAACACAGAAGATGATATGTTGAACAGTGTTGGTATTTAAATAGTTTTGGTCACTATTGACGTTCATTATATGGACAACACAGACATTTTTCAAAATATCTTCTGTTATGTTTATGTTTCTAGTTGAACCAAATTCTGCCATTTAAAGACATTTAAGCTTACAGTAAATTTTTCTAAGCCCTTTTCTCAAACATTTTTGTTATAAAAGTTAAAAAGTTTTGTTTTGAATAACCCCTTAGATGTACTTACCCACTAAGATTTTAAGTTAACATTTTAATAAATTAGGGGTTTAAGCGCGTAACGCTGAAGCCTTATTGTAATTGTTAAATTTTCCAAGGATCAGCATTCTGCCCTAAAAGTGATCAGGCAGAACAAACCATAAGTCATAGAGACTTGACACTTTGAGGGCTGGTAGTACTCACACTACCTACAACGTCACCAAGGCTCACCCCGATCAGCCTCACGGGGGCGCTACAAAAGTAAGAAATCGCTTATAACTCCTAAACCGTTAGCAGTAGGCTCAAGTTCCTTATGTCATTGGAATCCTTGGCTCAAGATGGACAAAATGCATTCCTCTGATTCACTTGGTGAAATTTTTGGGTATTTTGGATTTTTTGAAAATCCTACTTTTGCAAACTGGTCCTAAGTTTTTGGCCCGATTGGAACCAAACCAGTGCAGTGAGATTCTTCGGAGTCTCATTGTCAATACTTATCAAAAAATGTTGAAATTTCTATTCACAGCCCCTAAGGGCCATCAAAACGATCAAAGTGGCCGGAGTCACTATTCCAAAAATGGCTATAACTTGTGAACGAATGAGATATTTTCACCAAACTCAGCACACCTACACTGTATCGCCAAAAGTTTTGGGACGCCTGTCTTTACGTGCACATGATCTTTAATGACATCTCATTCTTAATCCGTAGGGTTTAATATGGAGTTGGCCCACCCTTTGCAGCTATAACAGCTTCAACTCTTCTGGGAAGGCTTTCCACAAGGTTTAGGAGTGTGTTTATGGGAATTTTTGACCATTCTTCTAGAAGTGCATTTATGAGGTCAGGCAGTGATGTTGGCAAGAAGACCTGGCTCGCAGTCTCCGCTCTAATTCATCCCAAAGGTGTTCTATTGGGTTGAGGTCAGGACTCTGTGCAGGCCAGTGAAGTTCCTCCACACCAAACTCGCTCATGTCTTTATGGACCTTGCTTTGTGCACTGGTGCGCAGTCATGTTGGAACAGGAAGGGGCCATCCCCAATCTGTTCCTACAAAGTTGGGAGCATGAAATTGTCCAAAATGTCTTGGTATGCTGAAGCATTAAGTGTTCCTTTCATTGGAACTAAGGGGCCAAGGCCAACCCCTGAAAAATAACCCCACACCATAATCCCCCCTCCACCAAACTTTACACTTGGCACAATGCAGTCAAGCAAGTACCGTTCTCCTGGCAACCGCCAAACCCAGACTCATCCATCGGATTGCCAGACAGAGAAGTGTGATTCGTCACTCCAGAAATCATGTCTCCACTGCTCTAGAGTCCAGTGGCGGCGTGCTTTACACCACCGCATCTGACGCTTTGCATTGCACTTGGTGATGTAAGGCTTGGATGCAGCTGCTCGGCCATGGAAACCCATTCCATGAAGCTCTCTACGCACTGTTCTTGAGCTAATCTGAAGGCCACACAAAGTTTCGAGGTCTGTAGCTATTGACTCTGCAGAAAAATGTTGGTGAATTCTGCGCACTGTGCGCCTCAGCATGCGCTGACCCTGCTATGTGATTTTACGTGGCCTACCACTTCGTGGCTGAGTTGCTGTTGTTCCCAATTGTTTCCGCTTTGTTATGTTACCACTAAAAGTTGACCGTGGAATATTTAGTAGTGAGGAAATTTCATGAATGGACTTATTGCACAGGTGGCAACCTATCATGGTACCACGCTTGAATTCACTGAGCTCCTGAGAGCGACCCATTCTTTCACAAATGTTTGTAGAAGCAGTCTGCATGCCTAGTTGCTTGATTTTATACACCTGTGACCATGGAAGTAACTGGAACAGCTGAATTCAATGATTTGGAGGGGTGTCCAAATACTTTTGGCAATATAGTGTATGTAAGAGCTCATTCTATGGTCACGTGAAAAAGGATGTGGCGACTGGCCACTTGGTGGCGCTATAACAGCAAAAAAACAAAAAACAAAAAACAAAAAACAAAAACAAAAAAACATGAAAATGGCTATAACTACTTCACCGTTAGCCCAATCGACTTGAAAATGAGCATGCAGTGTCTTTGTCTGAGGTGCCATTATTTTCTATGAGGACATTGACGTATCTCAAAAAACATGTCTGAGCAACTTTGCCTCTAGGACCGCCTCTATCCATCGAATCGTTCGTTAAATATTGGAGATTATTTCAAAATTTTGATGAACTAGTCCTAAGTTTTTGGCTCAACATTGATAACTGTTAAAAAGCTTAAAAAACATAAATTTCCTGTGGTAAATTGCCTGTATTGACTGTAAATGGTCTTTTCCATGTATGATCCAGATGGTTACAGGCTTGCTAAATAAAACAAAAAATCTTTTTATGAATGTGCTTAAAGGCCTTAAAACGCTTGAACCCCGTTAATTGCTGCTTGCAGCTATATTTAACATTGCATTTGCATGTTCATGGTTCTCTGATATTGGTTAAAGGTCAAATGACATGAAAGTAAACAGATAAAATATTTTATCTTTTTTTTAGGAAGTGTTTTATTTTAATTGTTTTTATTTTAAAATGTATATATATATGGCTGCTTGTTATTATTACTATTATTATACTGTTTTAACTCTAATTATATAATTGGAAATATAAATATATTGTTGTAAAAACTGTTGTAAATTACAATTGTCCTGTAAAATAATAAAATGAATATTTGGTCATTATAATAATTATTAAAAATGTTAGTATTGCAACTTCAAATCCTTAAGCTTTTATTTTATATTGTATTTCTGAGCCTCTTCAGTCAGAACTGACCAAAAACATCTATGTTTTGAATTTTTTCAAATGTTTTGCTTCACCAGAATGGGATAACACTTGGTGACTTTTGTCGCATTAGCTATGTGAACACACACACAAAAAAAACATGGACATGTTAAAGAGTCAAAAAATAAAAAGTAACACTTGGTAGCTTCGTGGTCAAAAAAGACCAACATAGGAAATGAATGCAAACATATTATTATTTTTATTTTTTTTTCTGCTTCATCGGAATGGGATGACACTTGGTGACTTTTTTTGTGTGTTCACATCGCTTTAGCTATGTGAACACACACAAAAAAAATCTTGGACATGATTCGGATATGTTAATTTGAAATATTGCATATTGAAAAATAATTTTAAAAAAATTGTTAATTTTAATGGAAAAAAAATAGCTCATACAAATTGTATAAAAATTGCATTGTATCAAAATTCTAAATAATAATCAAAATATTTTATTGAACAAAAATATATTACATTGATTTTCTTGAAAAAAAGTTACATTTCAAGGCTTCAATCACTTTTGACCACGAAGGTACCAAGTGTGACCTAAAAATGAAGGGGCTCAGATTGTGCAGCCATTTTTATTTATTTTCATTTTTCATTATTCAATTTAGCTTTAAGTATACCTGTAAACCATTCTAAATTTTTGGTAGGATCTTTGCCATGTTTTTGGCTTGAAACCACAATATAAAAAATACACACACATGCACATTCATATTCACTTGGCTTGACTTGTGCCATCTGTCAACTTCCTGAGTTCCTGAAACGTGACTTTACGGAAGGATTATCTCTTCAGGCAGATGAGCACTGCCCGATCTCACAGTGCCAGCTCATGTACCCAGCACCCTTCCCATGTCTCAATCTCACCCTCAGTCATGCTCATACAGGTGCCACTCCTGAAGCCAGGAGCCTCCCCCGTCCTCACTATATCTGCTTGTGTAAGCTTTATGCCAACATCCATGCCAGTCCGTGTGCCCATTCAACTGTATGGTGCCAGGGTCATACCTGCATTCGCTTTAATCTGGAGAGTATGTTCAGATGCCAACTCTTCTAGACACTAATCTGTGATCTCATGTGTGAAGGGCATTCAATTCACTGCCTGGGTAAACTGTGTAGAACATGTCCACATCAAATTTCACTGAAAAAAATCTAGTTAGAAAATAAGAAACTAAATTTTACACAGAAATGAAATTTTGGGAGGAAAATCTGCCTAATTCTCACAATTTCAAAATTCTTAAAGTCCCCCTGTGGTGAAAATCAAGTTTTTAGTTTTGTTTATATGTCTATGTGTTGCTTTTAATATGCTTTAAGACAAACCATGTGCAGATTCATAAGTCAACAGCATTGCTGAGTATTTTGTCTTTAAAACTGCAATGAAAAAAAGACAGTCTCAAACCTGCGGTTTGAAATTGCTGGTGTCTGTGACATCACAAACTACCTTGTAACCAATCACGCCAACGTGCCAGGCGGGCTTAGCATATCATTAACTACAACTACATTCAAGCTATTTTAAGGCATAAAGATTTTTTTGTTTACAGGAAAAAATGTTTAAATATGGAATTTTGCTGATCAAAGATGAGTTTTAAGGGATACAATTATCGACTAAAGGGGGACTTTAAGGGTTTTACAAATAGCCTTCAACTACTGGTCAAAAGTTTGGTATAATTAAGATTTTTAGGGCCAGGTTTACTAACAGTTTGCACCAGGGCAAACCCTCTTTTGGCGTTAAAAAACTACTGTCAAGATTTACTAAATACACGCAGTGCAATATTAGCACTGAAAATGCATGGACTGAGTTGTTTTTGTGGCTGACCTTATTGCATATGCATTTGTAGGAGTTTCCCTTTCAGACGCAAAATTTATGGGGAGGAGAGTATTTAAATGAATCACGAAACGCAATTTACTAATGTTTGCGCTAGTCAATTTTACTGGTATTTGCACCATTATTTAACACCACCAAAAAAAGCATGTCTTTACCCATTTTGTGACAGAATGAGACTAGAATGAGACACCGCAGAGAAAAGAGAGTGCGTGGTAGGAGGGAGAGAATATTTTCCACTCGTATTAATTTCTTTGGAATGCCAGAGGAAAACATTATCCGTATATCACATGTAACAATTTGCGCCTGTGTCAACCCGCATCTGATGAGCATCAGCTCTGCATATTTGCACTGCTCTTGGTAGATTGTGTTGGTCATTATGTAAATGATTTAATTTGCACATCAGCAGAAGATCACGTGCAAAACTTGGCACTTCCATCGGCGCATTTGTGGAATTGCGCTCTCATGCTAATTTACCCCGTTTAGTAAATCTGGCCCTTAATGTTTTTGAAAGAAGTCACTTATATGGTTACCAAGACTGCATTTATTTGATCAAAAACAGTAAGATTGTGCAAAAATCTTTAGCTGTATGATATAAAATATATCTGTCAATTGATGAATTTAATTTGTTGTATATTTAAATAACTTCTGGCCATTTCTGCAAAGCCATTGCATGATATCATAAAGGCAATGATTTAAATTACTTTGTGTTGTTGCAAGTTATGTAGTCAAGTCATGTCAAGTCTCATTTATTTATAAAGTGCTTTATACAATACTTTGTATTGTATAAAGCGATTGTTTCAAAGCAATTGTTACAAAGCAGCTTTACAGTAATAAACAGGAAAATAACAGTGATGCAGACTTCATTAAATATTAGACAAATTCAAATTCTGCTTAAAAGACAATAGTGTCATTATTCAGCTCAAGTCAGTGTTGAACAAAGTTCATCAATTATAAAATGAGGTTAATTCAGCTATATAAAGCATATAAGCTTATAAAGCAGCTTTACAGAAGACAATAGTGTTGTTTTTAAAGGCTAGTTCACCCCAAAAATGAAATTTCTGTCATTTATTACTCACCCTCATGTTGTTCCAAACCCGCAAGACCATTGTTCATCTTCGGAACTCAAATTAAGATATTTTTGATGAAATCCATAATTTTTTTATTTCTCTAATAGAAAGCAACGGAATTACTAGAGAGTATAACAAAAGAGTATAACAAGAAAGCATTCTGAGAGAGGCCAAGAACTGGCATTATTTGGTTGGTTTATATGAGGCCTAAAACATTTTTTGATTTGTTTCAAAGCAAATGGAGTTTGCTGAGTGACAAAAGTGAAATAGTATAAGAAATGTCATACTGTAGCCTTGGTTAGAGTGTTGTTGTGGGTTAATTGATTTAGACCCATGACTGCATACCTTTAACCAAACTATGGACCACAAAACCTAACCCAACCGCATACTGGCTGTCAACAGCAACAGGGTTATTATAGTTAACGAAAACTAACACCATACTTTAGTTACTTAAAATTAAACCGAATAAAGTACAATATATATACTGTATATATATATATATTAAAAAAAACTTAAACTTATTTTATTTCAGCTAGCTGCCAAGGAAACATTTCTAATTTCATTTCTAATTTCATTTCTAATTTCAAATAACCTGAAATAAAATTGATAAAAAATTATATAGATATTAAAAAAATAAATAAATAAATAAATAAATAAAAAATTAAATGAAAACAGAAAATCTTAATGATCTAAGTGATACTAAAATAACTCGGGACAGCAATACACACCACAACAGGAAGCTCTGGCAGATTTATAGTGAAATAACCTCTAGCTGAGTTCAGTTGAAAAGGTCTTTGCTGTAAATGTAGGGTGTGACACTCACTCCGGAAGCACAGATACGAAAGACATAACCCTTGATTCAAAACACCAAAACCACAAAGGGGCACAGCACTGGTGTTATTCTAACACCTTCAGCACAAACATGAATGTTCAGAGGTGCTTCTAAAAAGCACACTACCTCCTTTTACCTCTTCCACTCTTTCGGTTTTCTGTTTGAAGTGTTAAACCACCAAACAAGGTCATTGTGTTTGAACAGTGTTGACTTTTATTTCTTAAAGTTTATCTGAGGTGACTATGACCATGTAGAAAAGGACTCATTAAGTGTATTGAAGTACACGATATATTGCAAATCACCTTTTTGACTGTTTAATATCATCACAAAATGTAAACTATATTATCACCCAGAGAAACATGAAAAGTTCAACTTACCTGCATACATATAGTACGGACAGTCATGTAAAGCAATATTTACTATACAGCAACTATATAGCTATGTGAATGTATTGTTGCAAAATGTAAACTTCTTATTGCCCAGCTCTTTATATTTGGAGGTTTATCCAACTTTATCTGCATCTGCATACATACGATATACTCACGTTAAGCAATATTATAGCAAATCTCAATTGCTTGATTGCTTGTATCATATATTATCACCCAGTTCTAATCTTCTAAATGTGACTATAAGACATGAAGATATTAAGATGCAACAAGGCAAAATCCTTCTTTTTTGTTGTATTTAAGACGGATTTTGTGATTTATTGACACCACAGAAAGCAGAGAGAGTCATCACTAAGAATTCACAAGCATTCTCAGTTCTGAGACACAACAGGATTATTTCTACCACTTGCTGTGAGTTTCATCAGCTATGTAGTTAGATATTACTTGAAGTGTACTTGAGTCAGGAGATTTTGGGCCTCCAGGGGCTTCTCTGGAAGTGTTCATGCTCAATTTGACATGCAGGTCAGAAACTTAATCAACAGATTATTGCATTAATCAGCATTGATTTCATTTTATCTTCTGACTGGGAAGGTTTAAAATCTGCCTAGCCTTCCTAAATGGCTGCTCAAAAGACATTCCATGAATAAGATACTCTTGGTGTTGCATTACACAATTCAAGAGGCACAATTCAATGTTTTTTTTTTTTTCTTCTTCTTTTTTTTCTTCAAACTATTAGATATGTTAAACTATTATTCCATAAAATTAATCTAGCATGAAAAGTCAGTTGTTTTAAACACATCAAAAATCATTCCTTAAAATTGTGATTTTCGGCCTGTGCTCTATTAGACCTTGACTTTAAGGGGTCATGAATTGAGAAATCATATTTTCCTTGATCTTTCACACATGTCATGTAGTAGTAAATACAGGAGAGACACAGTATTACTCCAGCAACAAAATGATAGAGATTATTTTTAACAAAGTTTAGTGACATGTTACAATGCCTACTGATTTTATTAGGCAACCCTGATTAAACTTTATTTGCCACAACCAAGACCTATAAAGCATACGCTATTCGCATAAATGTTTCATATTGTTGGCAAATGTTTCGTAACGAGCTATTTTTCGACATCGTATTTTCTATCCTGTTTTTGACCCTATCTTTGAAACACACTGTTTTGATGGACATGCCACATTCAAGACTTGAAAGTAAACGTTCACTGCTATGATTGGGTAACAGTTTTGCATATTAAAATAATTTTCAATTGCCCCAACATTACATCTTGAAAAATTTTGATGTTGAAAAATATCTTGTTGACACATTTGCCAACAATGTAAAACATTTATTGCTTTATATGTCTTGGTTGTGGCAAATAAAGTTTAAGTACTTGGAGTTAAAACAGGTATAACTGACAAAGGATGTTTTGTGTAAACTGAATTATAAATGAATGTACAATCGCTTGTTGTACTGTCGTTCTTATAGGCTATTCATAAAATAACATCCGAAACGAGTCGTTTTCTGAGCTTGGTTTCAGTAAAAGCTTTTTTTAGACTAACAAGGAAGTTTTGAGTTCTAAAATTTATAGGATATCTTTATAGTACAATAACCTCTGATATGTTGAAAAATTAAGGAAAATTTGATTTCTCAATTCATGACTCCTTTAAGTGCGGGTTAAGGGGTAAGTGAAAGGTCAACAGTGTAATTAGATGTAATTACAAATGTAATTGCATGCAGGTTTTTAAAAATAAGTGTAATTTTACAGGTAAGGGTCTGTATTTATTTATTTATTTATTTTTTACCAAATTTTCCCGTTTTGTCATTATACAATGAAATACCTGTTATACAGATATTTTATATAAAGATATTTATTGTAATTTAATTTTCCACTATTAATTTACATAGAATTGCTTGAATTTTGATTACATCAAATCTGTTTTTAAAAGGAAATTTTCTGTATTTTTACAGAATGTGTAATTTTACATAAAATGTTGATTAATATTTTACAGATTTTTTTTCTGTAAAAATAGAAAAAAGGAAATGAATAACACGACAAGATGACATTTTAAGCTCCTTGCAGCCGACTATGAATATTAATCTGACATAATAGCTGGTTTGTATTGGCTGCCTCCAGCTAACCCTGTGACGTAATTGTGACGTCGACACTAAAAGGGTCTATATACAGTGAATAACTGTAATAGATTACATTTAATGTAATTTTACAGTAAAATACTGTTACATTTACAGCTTTTGAAAGTGAAAAAGACCAAGTCATTGTTTAATTTACAATGAAAAAACATAAATTGACATTCCCAGAATTCCCTGCGTGATACTTCACATTTGATTTGATTTTCGTTGAAATAACTATGATTCTTCTTAGTTTTTTTCTAATCAGTTATGTACATTAGGGTTTTATGTTACGTCTAATGTTGTTAAATTAATGTTTATTGCATTTTTTAATGTCATGTGTGTTACCATGATGATGTTTAGTGTTTGTGTGAATGACACTGCGCACCTTCTATATACAGATGCTATACACAAATGCTCGACTGGATTGAGATCTGGGGAATTCAGAGGCCAAGTCAACACCTCAAACTCGTTGTTGTGCTCCTCAAACCATTCCTGAACCATTTTTGCTTTGTAGCAGGGCACGTTATCCTGCTGAAAGAGGCCACAGCCACCAGGGAATAACGTTAAGGTTTCATAGCAGAACATTGCCCAAAGCATCACACTGCCTCCGCCAGTTTGCCTTCTTCCCATAGTGCATCCTGGTGCTATGTGTTCCCCAGGTAAGCGACGCACCCGGCCATCCACGTGATGTAAAAGAAAACATGATTCATCAGACCAGGCCACCTTCTTCTATTGCTCCGTGGTCCAGTTCTGATCCTCACGTGCCCACTGTTGGTGCTTTTGGCGGTGGAAAGGGGTCAGCATGGGCACCCTGACTGGTCTGCGGCTATGCAGCCCCATATGCAACAAACTGTGATGCACTGTGTATTCTGACACCTTTCTATCAGAACCAGCATTAACTTCTTGAGCAATTTGAGCTACAGTAGCTCGTCTGTTGGATCGGACCTCACGGGCCAGCCTTCGCTCCCCCTGTGCATCAATGAGTCTTGGCCGCCCATGACCCTGTCACCGGTTCACCACTGTTTCTTCCTTGGACCACTTTTGATAGATACTGACCACTGCAGACCCGGAACATCCCACAAGAGCTGCAGTTTTGGAGATGCTCTTACCAGTCATCTAGCCATCACAATTTGTCCCTTTTCAAACTCACTCAAATCCTTACGCTTGCCCATTTTTCCTGATACGTGTGTGTGTATGTATGTATGTATATATATATATATATATATATATATATGTGTGTACAGTGCTCAGTGTAAATGAGTACACCCCCTTTGAAAAGTAACATTTTAAACAATATCTCAATGAACACAAAAACAATTTTCAAAATGTTGACAAGACTAAGTTTTATATAACATCTGTTTAACTTAAAACATGAAGGTAAGGTTAATAATATCTTTTTTTACAGTCTATGCTATAAACCCATTCAACGGAACTGCATGTGCATCGGCCACATTATTTACATGACGCACCACCCAGCATACCCGGTTAAAAAATCATTGCTGAACGACTTCTGAGCTTAGGGTAGATCTGTATTAAAAAGTTAATAAGTTATTGTTAAAAATCAATTTGTCTGAGAGTTTTGAATAGGATTTTTGTGTGACTGTTGTGCTCTATTCCTCTGCCTTGCCTCTCGCTCTTGTATTTCTTTTTTTACAGGCTACCATTTCCACACAAATTAGTGCCCAGGGTTTTAATTGTAGTTTACGAAGACCATTTATTGGTGTACAAAGAGAGGTTGCATGTGCCTGTTTGTGTCTGTATGTTTGTGTTTAACAATTTTGGGCCTCACCCAGCCTTCCTGTGGTGGTTGATGTTTTTCCACAGTATTCGTTATTTTTTCACCATATGAGTTGCTGCCTCTCACCATCCAGCCGCTGTTTTTATAGTGAATTAGCACTTCAAACCCCAAAACCAGACTTTGACTGTGTGACTATAAGCCTAGTGCTATAGTATTGCAGTACTGAGGCAAACCTTTGCAGTTTGACTTTTACTGTATAATGCCAAGTTAAATTTGAGATGTATTGCAGCACATGGCAGGTATAGTTATTTATAACTAATAAGGTGAAAATTTGTTAAGACAAGCTTTGTAAATTTAAAACAGCTTAAAAAGTCTTGGTTATTTCGAAGTAAATCATGGTATAACCACAACAGTCAGAAAAAAAAAAAAAAAAAAAAATGTAAGGAATTTTCTAAAATGAATGATAATAAAATGGTATGTTTTTGTTAGGGTATGTTCATCCTTGTTCATCCCCTATCATCCAAGGTTGATAACAATAACGATAACTTATAACATTTTAATAATCGTTCTAATTTGATGAGAATAGGAAAGTCCACACCACAACTATAACAATAATGACACAGAGGAATGATATAGATGGAATCACTTTCACAATTATTTTTGTTTAATACATTTAAAGCGATTGAGCATTTAAAGCAGCAGATGCAGTATGCACTTAGAATAAACAAAATGTTAACATTCCCTTGTGTGGATGATAATATAGTTATCGTCATAGTTATCTTTATATCATTGGTAGTGTGAACAGCCTTAAGTTATGATTTAATGACTTAATTCTATTATACTGTAGAAGTAGCTTCTATTTCTGTGACGTTGCAGCTGGAACAACACTATACAAAGTATGACAATTATAATCTCACGTACTGTTTATGTGCTTTATGTAATATTAAAATAACTTAATGTGAGTTTGAATATCACTATCATCAAAATTTCCCTCTTCATTATCTCTCAAAAGTACTCTCCTCTCTATCTCTGTCTAGAGGCCCATCTTCCCCTCTGTGCCCTGCTCTTCTCTCTCTTCCTGCCCTCCTAGAGGCCTCTGGGACCCTGGAGGTTAATTAATAGTTAATTAGATTTGTTGAGATTGATTACTGATTTTGTCCTGCCGCTGTTGCTGCACATCATTGCCTCCTGCAGAGACATCATTAATGTGTCTTAACTCCCTAGGCTGTCTGATTACACACACACACACACACACACACACACACACACACACACACACACACTGCCCTTGGAGGGCAATGGTACTCTCAAGAACAAGCTCTCCAAAATATCCCAGAGGGAGAGAGAAATAAAGACAGAAATTACGAAACAGGGAAAAACAAGAACAAAAGAGAAAGAGTGAGGATAGCCCATATAGGCAACATTTTAAGGCACAGCAGGTATGATTCAATAGCAAAATTAATGAAATTAAATTAAATTGTGACATTAATTTAGCAACATGCTAACGTCAACCTCTTTAAAAAACAACACTGTATGATGTACAGAATTGCTAAAATGATAACTATAACCACACAGTATCTAGATTAGCATCCACATCAATGGACAACAATATTGTTTATTCCAAGCGTGCTGATGTCGTCTTATGTAGGATGAATTTTGATTGGCTGTCGATAAGTATGTGTCATGTGTTGGTTGTAACAAGTAAGCGCACGACAAATGAGAATGAAAGTGAACAGGCTTTAAAGGGGTCATGAATTGAGAAATCAACTTTTCTTTGAGCTTTTGATATATAAGAGGTCATCACACTATAAGAATATCCTGTAAGTTTCAGAACTGAAAGCTTCCTTGTTAATCCAATAAAAGCTTTTATTGACACCAGGCCCAGCGAATGACCGGTCCTGGAATGTGCCTATCTATGATAGACAGGTGAAACGCCGCCTCCGCGGAAGAAATCAATGCCTGTTCTGATATGTAATGTTTCATGTACAGTCAGACGTTCTTTATCTATGTGTCAGTAAATCAAAG
The DNA here is from genome assembly GCF_019924925.1 of Ctenopharyngodon idella. NCBI lineage: Eukaryota > Metazoa > Chordata > Actinopteri > Cypriniformes > Xenocyprididae > Ctenopharyngodon > Ctenopharyngodon idella. The sequence continues at coordinate 7,896,541 of NC_067231.1, forward strand.
CAGTGACTAAACTGTCAACTTCACGTTATTTCTCTTAATAGGATGAAAATAATCTGTTATTTAAAAGGTGATTAAATTATATATAGAAAGTGATCAAAGAACGCTCCCTTGACAGTCCTTCACGTCTATTGCGATCTCAGAATTCAGGCCAGCTGATAATACCTAGAATATCAAAATCAACCGCAGGCGGTAGATCCTTCTCCTATTTGGCACCTAAACTCTGGAACAATCTTCCTAGCATTGTTCGGGAAGCAGACACACTCTGTCAGTTTAAATCTAGACTAAAAACGCATCTCTTTAACCTGGCATACACATAACACATTACCAATTTATATTTTCAAATCCGTTAAAGGATTATTAGGCTGCATAAATTAGGTCAGCCGGAGCCGGGAACACTTCCTATAACACCTGATGTACTCGTTACATCAGAAGAAGAATGGCATCTACGCTAATATTAGTCTTTCTGTTTATCCCGAGGTTCACCGTAGTCAACCGGATCCGGGCCGTATCCAGGTGAGACCAAGGACCTGCACCTTGACACGACCACAACGCAGCCCTGACGTATCAACAGAGATTGAGTCAACTAGATCATCCACTGTGAGGGCCTCATCGACACGACAGCCACGACACAGTTCCTCAACAACCGTCCATACCGGCGTGATCCTCAATACGATCCTCAATTGGATGGAACTGGAATAAATACTTTTAATGTTGCGATCCTATTGGACTTATGATAGCAACCTGAATTGTAACAAAGCACTGTTGGCCAGAGGAGAACTGCCCCCCCCGACTAAGCCTGGTTTCTCCCAAGGTTTTTTTCTCCATTTTAACACCAATTTGCCACTTGTCTGCCACCTGATGTCACCTGATGGAGTTTGGGTTCCTTGCCGCTGTCGCCTCTGGCTTGCTTAGTTGGGGACACTTGACATTTGACTTGACATTTGATATTCAACAGTGCTTTGATCTGCCTGCATTGACACTATTCTTTAAGAGCTGCTGTGCAGCCAAATAATGTACCAGTTATCAATGTAAAGCTGCTTTGACACAATCTACATTGTAAAAAGCGCTATATAAATAAAGGTGACCTGACTTGACTTGACAATCGCTAGAGCTGTCAGTCAAACAGTGCACGCTGGAGCTGTCAATCAAACAGATTTAAGTGTAATGCTATAATTAATATTTCTCACGATTAGTTAACCTTGAGAGCTGTAATAATAAAAATGTGGTAAAAGTTTTTTGAGAGAGTAATACTATTTCATATTGCATATACTATTTCAATAGTATATTTCATAATGCTATTTCATATTACAAAGATGTTAGCCAATCACAGCAGTGGGCGTTTACACTGAAGTCTCACAGCAGAAATGGGGGCGGAGCCAGATGGAGCCGAAGGCACAGGCAGGACGATGTCCGACCAAGGCGCAGCCGGAGGGATGAGGGAGCCCGGTGGAGCCGTATGGCAGATGGTTATCTGACAGGGGGCGCTGGAGATTCAGGGACACTGGGAATATTGTCTCCAAAAAAGTCCATCAAATCCCCCTCAAATGTATCCTTCAGTTCTTCAAAATAAGTACCAGAGGCCATTAACATCTCATCCACAGTGGTGGGGTAGTGGGAGGGGCTTTCCTCCCAGCCCACAAGCACTCCCTTAGCGACGTACAATGTTGCCAGCTCACACACCTGGTCAGACTCTAGCAGTGGTACGGGCTCCTGACCTCTTCTCTGGTTTGGGCTTGTCTATCACAGCAGGCCGGTCTCCATGGTCTGCAGTGGGCACAGGCAACTTTCCAGCGGACAGTCACCCTGCTCCAAGCACAGTAACTGAATTGCGGGGAAGTCCATGAAAGAAAAACAGAAGAAACAAAAGGGGAAAATGGCACAAATAATATAACTGTCTTGGTTCGTCCTTCTGTGATGAGTTGGTTGTAACAAATAAGTGCACAACGAAGGAGATGAAAGGGAACAGACTTTAAAAATAAACTCGGAGAGTTACACAGAATAAACCTAACCAAACTACTTCAAAAAGAGGACGAACAGTGACTGGGTAAGAACACGGGGTATATATGCACAAAGCAAACAAAGGGAACTAAAGAGATAATTTAACAAGGCACAGGCGAATGAAATAACTAATCAACAAAACAGAGAAACTAGGTCACGGGGAAACACAAGACACATCATAACTGTATGTTTACAAACACTAATTTTCATCAACTGAATTGAATTCAATCCAATTTCAGATTCTGAAAGTTCTGTTTATATGTACTCTAAACTTTGCAATCTGATCAGGGCTGTCCTTAGGGCTCTGCAACTGGTGCGACTGCAAGGGGCCCCGTGCTTAAGTGGGCCCCGCGGCAGAAGGACTGAGGGGGAACCAATTTGAACCTCTCCCCCCACCCCGAATGCGATCACAAATGGACCTAGGGGAACGTTTTGCTAATGTTGCCATTAAGTTATAAAAATGTTATTTCTGAATGATCTCTGAACGTTCAAAACAACTTTTTCTTGGTTATGTGAATATTAAAGCAACATTCCAATTTCTATCATTTTGCTAACATAACGGGTATTTTTGAATTAAACTGAGAAAATAGTCAGATTCAAGCATTTACTTGCTTGTTTTTTCATGTTGATCGAATTGAGGTGTTTACATGAAGGCTTATTATTCTGATTGAGCCATCAATTAAAATCTAAACAGATTATTTGGGCACACATAAATGTAGCTAATGTACATAGCAATAGAGCTTATCTCAGTAGGTTGGCAGGCCTCTCTTTCAATTGTTTTAACCCTTTTGAGGAAGGACAGCCGCAATGTCAACACCAAGAGCCAGTTAATCATTTACCCACTGTTTCATAGAGCTTTTACGACACCTCGGATTGGTGAAATTGGAGGCTTCAATAAAATCTTTCACAGTTTCACAGTACATTAGAAGTCACCCATGCTGCCCTCGCACTTTTGGAGATGTGATGGTACCACAAGGCCTCGTTTACCTTCAAAGCTCACAATAACGTCTTCTTATAGGCCATGACACTCTTCAAAACTTATTAAAGGCCTCATTATATTATGTAAGTAAAAGTTAAGTATGTACGATTTTGTAATCGATCACATTAGAGCAGAGACATTTTAAAAACACAACAAAATTAAGGTGACTGCATGTTTATGGTGTTCTAGTCATAGTAACTATAACGATTACTACACTGTAGAAATATTTTTTTCAAGGTTTTAAATAAAGCAAGGATTACTGGAGTAAGATAATTCAGTCTTTCTACTTCAAAAGTTCACATTTAATTCAATGTCTTACTTGCTGTTTCTTTATAATTATTTGTGAAATTTACAAGCAATTTCTGAGTGAAAATTGTGAAGAAAGTAAATCCTACACCAAATTTATTTTGGTGTATAACTACAGTATAAAGTTTTAACAATCGTTCTAAATCTAGAAATGTCCACACCACAACTACAATGAAAATGACAAAGAGGATCAATATCGTTGGAATAACTTTGAATGATAATAACATTGACAGCCAATCAGAATCCACTCGAGCTTTTTATTCTAATTAAAAAAAAATGGACATGGCAATCTTTATACTGATGGAGGGCCTAAAGCCATATCTAGAGATCAGAATATCAGATATAACCACCTGGAGAGGACCATAAACATGCTAGCAGCTACACAAATAAAGCATTGGTTAAAATCAACCAATTTTTTCCTCAGATTTTCAGACTTTCCATGTCATCTCTGGATACAGTCCTTGCAAGCTTCTCACTTACAGAAGTTTAAGAGCATGAGTATATCTGTCTGTTGCTGTTTACATCCTAACACACAAGGTCAAACCCGTTAGAGTAGAAACAGGTTGCACAGGTCTGTGTTTCTTCCTCTTGGCTGAGTGCCCCAGTGCATCTGTCCACACTCACTATTGTGCTGTTTTTCATCTACAGTCTCTGCAACATGTGAATAGACAGTCTCTCCCAGCGAGAGGCTCTGTTTCACCGTTCTCCTCTCTGTGAAATGAGACCACCAGCTGTTTAACGCTGCTTATAAAGGAGGACTGCACTTCTTTATGGGCTAGTGGAGAGTGCTGGAATGGATCTGAGGAAGGTGTGTGTGTTTGAGAGAAAGAGAGAGAGGATCAAACTTTAATCTTTCTTGGCATTCTGTAGCGTGTTACACCCATCCATGTCCACACACACACACACACACACACACACGCATACACACACACAGTAACAGACTTACTTCACATCACCATCACACAATGCTCTTCCCCCAGGCAGAGTATGTAAGGCATTATGGATATGTTCCAGTTACCCAAAGTGGACTTCTGAGGCTATTGGGCCATTTTACACTCAGTACTAGGCAGCTGTATTCACATAAAAATCGATACAATGTTAACATGAAATCAGAATTCTGTTTACTCTTTTTAATATGTGATCTTGGTGGTATTTTGCATGATTTTTTTATTCAAAATAAGAAAAAGTTTGATTTGGCAATCTTTCATCAAAATGCGATGACTTGTCTGCCTCTAAAATTGCTTTCCTTTAACATCTCAAAAATACATATTTTTTCAAATGTAGCATGTAATTAATATATGTTTGTCATTAGGGAAATATATAGATAATATATTTAAAAAATTATGATGTCATAATACTGATATATTTTTGTCTTTTTTTATATAAAAATATAAAATATTTAAATAAAAATAAAATATGTATTTTTTACCTATACTAAAGTACACATTGAATTACAGTATATTTAAACATTTGAAAAAATATATATTTTAAGTTTTGGACATTTATTTCTTTTAATCATGCTTTTTATGGCACTAACATAAATCATCAATCATAAATTAATATATTATGGCAACATATACACTAGGTCAAAAGTGGAATAATTATGCAACATTCAGTTTGGTTTCAGTTTCAATTTCCTGGACTAGTTTGTAACTTGTTTTCTTTCTGTTTCCATGGTTTCTTAAAGCCCAGAACACACCAAGCCAACGGTCGGCCGTCGGGCAGTTTTTGTTCATCGGCCGACTACATTTTCTCAGTGTGTTCTGTACCGTCAGCTGAAGTTTATTTATTTTGGTGTATAACTACAGTATAAAGTTTTAACAATCGTTCTAAATCTAGAAATGTCCACACCACAACTACAATGAAAATGACAAAGAGGATCAATATCGTTGGAATAACTTTGAATGATAATAACATTGACAGCCAATCAGAATCCACTCGAGCTTTTTATGGCACTAACAGTCAGCTGAAGTTGGTCCTCGCCGGCTTTTTTTCAATTGGACATGTTGAATCGGCATTGGAGCTCGTCGGTCAGTCGGGCCATCTGATCATTCTGATTGGCTGTTCAGCTACTGCCACCTGCTGGTACGGAAAGGCATTTCTTCTCATGCAGGCGCAGAACGGAGATGCTACTTGGCCATCGGGTGTCGGTTTGGTGTCAGGGCAACTTTGGACCCGGGCGCTGCCGACGTGAGCAAACCCCGCAGTCTGCTTTCGTCGCCACTAGTTTGTCATCATTGGCTTGGTGTGTTCCAGGCTTGTTTTCGCTTGTTGTCATGGACACTCATTATTTGATTGGCTTGATTCACCTGTTCCTTGTTTAGCTGTTTGGTTTCTCTGTGTATATATAGCCCTCAGTTTGAGTTGTTCTCGTCTATGTTTAGCTGACTGAAACTAACTGCATGACCAGATCCTGCCTCTACTCTCTTGCTGCAACCAACGTGCGTTACAGAATAACGAACCTAGTGAAATGGATCGAGGAGCAGTTCTCCTTCACCTAGAAGACCAACTTTATTATTGTACGATATGGATAATGTCATGTCTCAAGGTCTCCACTGGTCCCATCAAGTCTCAAGTCTCCTTTGTCGCCCAGCTCCAAGTCTCCTTTGTCACCTAGCTCTGAATCTCCTTCGTCACTGCTGGTTCCACCCAACTGTAAGTCTCCTTCATCGCCAATTGTCCCAGCCAGCCTCCCACTCCCTCCTCCTCTTCCATCGCCATTCAGTTACTCAGCACCGCCTCCGTTGGCTCCCTTCAGCCCCTCAACTCCCCTTTCAGTAGCTCCACCCTCCTCTTTCTCGGATCCACCTTGTGCTTTCAGGTTCCCAGCTCTGCCCTGGTGTGTCGATCCCCTGGCTTCACCTCAAGCCTCCAAGCCCTGGTCTCCACCTCGGCCCAACCGTGGTATGTCATCTCTCAGGCTCTGCTGGGCTCACTTGTCCATCTAGCTCCACCTTGGTCAATTCATACTCTGACTTTGCCTCGGACTTCCAGGTCTCCGGCTACGCCTCGATCCTACACCCCTCCGGCACCACCGGCCCCTCCTTCCCTCCGGTTCCGCCATTGTCCTCAATCCCACCGGCTCTGCCCCAGTCTGCCGAGCCCCCATCTCCATCTTGGTTCCTCGAGCCTGCAGCTCCGCCTTGGCCCTCCAGACATATGGTGTCACACCAGGTCTTCGTCTCCTCAGATCCACCTGGCTCTCTTCCTGTCCTGGCTTCACCTCAGTCAGTCGGGCTCCTGGCTCCACTCTGGCTCCTATGTCCATTGGTTCTGCCGTAGACCATCGTCATGATGGTTTTGTTCTGATTCCCTCTACAGCCCCTTCCTCCATCTCCTTCCTGACTCCTCCCTCCATTGGTTCTGCATTGGGTCAGCATACTCCTGGGATTCTTCTGGGTCGCTCTGGTCTCTCGTCCGCCACCAGCTCCCCCTTGGTCTCTGCCACTGCCGGCTCCCCCATGGTATCTTTGGCCTCCGGTTTAATGTAACGTTGGCTGTTTAGTTTCTCTGTGTGTTGTCATTTGTCAATTCACATCTATGTTTAGTTGGTCCTCCTGTGTTCTTGTATTTTCCCATGCTCCTGCATGTTTTTGTTTTGTCATAATTGTTAATAAAAGTGATTGATGTGGCTAGATCCTGCCTCTACTCTTTTGCTGCAACCAGAGTGCATTACAAACCAAGATTTGTAAAAGAAGTCTCTTATGCTTACAAAGGCTGCATTTATTTGATCAAAAATACAGTAAAAACTGTAATATTGTGAAATATTATTCCAATTTAGAACAACTGTTTTCTATATAAATATTTTAAAATGTAATTTATTCCTGTGATGGCAAAGCTGAATTTTCAGCAGCCATTACCAAAGTCTTCAGTATCACATAAGCCTTCAGAAAAAAAATCACAAGTGTAAACATTTTTTTTTTTTTTTTTAAATATGGGAAACTTCTACGGATATGCCTGCTGGGTGTAGGGAGCAGAGCACACTGCGTAGGGACCCTGTGGATTTTAACTCTGCTTACATGTGTGATTTTCTTTTTAGAGTCTGCAGCACTAAATGATTACGTCTCATAATAAAAAGCCTCAATCCAGAAAGCAGCCTGGCTGGCAAGACTACTAGTGTGTTGGACAACTGCTTCACAGAGCACTGAGCCAAGACGAGAGAGCCAGCAGGGAATGGGGTCACTTGAGTTTGTTGCTTGCAGGATATCTATCAGTTCCATGTCTCCTCCCCTAGAGCAGTGACGCTATTAGTTTACCTCCCTCAACCTCTTCAGTCCCCCTCTTTCTCAGCACTCAAATCTTTTACCACATGTCTGAAAATCATTACACAACCTAAGTGCTCATTTGACCTGATTCTTTTCAAAACAGACAGCATGTCTCCCAAGAATTTAATTCTTCATTCTAAGAAATACTGAAGCACTGTTGTTTTGCCATTTGACTAACACAAATAATGCTTTGTCATAAAACTTGGTGTCAAACTAAAACAGTTACTGCAGTTCAGTAAATACTTCTTCCTGACATTTAACTTCAAATTCAATATTTCATGTTTGGATTCCCAAATGCGAAACTCAATAATAATTTTAGAATTATTATTATTTATTTTTTTTAAAAATCCAAGAAATCAATAAATCAACTGAGAAACCAGGATGGATATTAGGAAGCACAAATCAGATATTAGGGAGGAAAATGGGAGAAAAATAAAGAAAGAGAAACCTTGTAATCAGCATCTAGTCTGATTGTCACTCCATCTGACATATAGGCTATAAATTACTCAGAATTACTCAGTATGATTTACTGTATGCAATAACAGTTCAGGCTGTTTTGTTCTCTAGCACTCTCTTTCATTCTTCAAACAAATACTGCAAGCATTTTCTTTTTTTTTTTTTTTTACCAGGATAGAGCTTTTAGCGTGACTCACCGGGCAAATGTGATAGTGTTTTATGTGTATGCTAGATTAAAAAGATGTGTTTTTAATGTAGATTTAAACTGACAGAGTGTGTCTGCCTCTCAAACAATGCTAGGAAGGCTGTTCCAGAATTTCAGGGCTAAATAGGAAAAGGATTTACTGCCCGCAGACGATTTTGATATTCTAGGTTCGCTTGTCTAGCTTAGCAACAAGTATGTATGATGGTTGGAACTGCTGCTTAGGTTGAGTGTTTTAAAACAGTCATTAATGACGTTACATTTCAGTTTTTGTCGATGCTTTATATAGACAGCAAGGCAGCTCATTAGGTTTTGAACACAGCTAATGCTTCTTATATGTCAAATGGCAACATCTCAGATCTAAATGTTTTTTTTTCCTTTTTTTTTTTCCTTTCTAGATCCTTGGTTTAGACAATGACAAGGTTTAATCCATGAATGGGAAAGTGACAGATACACTATGAAGGTACCACAGTAGTATATGGCAAGCCGTTTTGACTTTTATTCATTCTCAGGATATGAATTATATCAACAATTCAATTTTCACCTGTTAAAATGCCAATTTTTGACATCAAGAATTACATTTCCACTAGTAAAAACTAAAATTCTTGATATCTGTAATTGTATTTTCACTAGTGAAATGTCACCATAGGCTGCCATTCAAATTCAATTGTTGATATCAAGAATTGATTTCTTGCTAGTTGAAATTCCAATTTCACATATCAGAAATACAGTTCTTACTAGTAAAAATCATGATTTTTGATATCAATAATTACATTGTTACTAGTAAAAATGCTAAATTTTAATATCAAGAATTCAATTGGCACTAGTTGAAACGTCAGTTCTTGATATCAACAGTTGAATTGCTAGTAAAAATGTTCATTTTTTTATATCTGAAAATGTATTTCTGATATCAATATAATTTCAGATATCTAAAATGGCTTTTTTAGTAACAGTCACATTCATGATATCAGAAACTAACATCATCACTAGTGACAATCAAATTATTGATATCAAAAATTAACATTGTTACTAGTATTACTAGTATTACTAGTATTCAATTGTTGATATCAAGAATAGATATTTACACTAGTAACAAAGTAATTAATGATATAAATTATGATTTTTAATAGTAAGAATTGTATTTTTGATTTCTGAAATTGGAATTTCAACTAGTAAGAAATCAATTCTTGATATCAACAATTGAATTTGAATGGCAGCCTATGGTGACATTTCACTAGTGAAAATACAATTACAGATATTACAGCTTTTTACTAGTGGAAATGTAATTCTTGATATCAAAAATTAGCATTTTAACTAGTGAAAATCGAATTGTTGATATCAAGAATTCATATCCTGAGAATGAATAAAAGTCAAAACGGCTTGCCATAGTAGTGGCAGAAGTGGTGTGAAAGTCCATTTCAAAACTTTGCACAAGAGATCAGCTGCATAGCAAAGCAACCAGACTAAACATTTCACACATACCAACCACCACACTGAGCAAAAAGTATTGACATTAGTAACTTAAAGTCGACATGAGATGAAAATTCACCCTCTTTTCTAAATGCATGTTAAATATCTTATTGTAAACAATTTATATTTGCATCTTTAATTTTTTCGCCCTTGTAATGTTTAATCAAAATGTCATAACTGGGCCTTCCTGGTGAAAATGACTGAAAGACTTCACTTTGGTGATATATGCCGGACTTCATTCCAATAATTTAATAGAAGAAAAACTCTGTTGCTATACCGTTTCATCATTTTTTGCAGTTTATATCGCACACACACAGCCTTGCAACCAAGCAGGAAGCTAGAATGTGTCTTTCTCTCAAAGTACATTCTTTTTTTCTCAAGTTTAGTGATTTCTTTGCATGTAATTTGATTTAAAATGATAAACAGATTTATCATCGCTGATGAATCCTCAAACATGTTTTTTTTTTGTAGGCTAATAGAATAAAAAATAGTGATATTAGCTACAGTATTTTTGATTCATTTATATAAATGAGAATGTTGTTTTGATTTATTTGTTTAGAGTTAAGTGTAACTTATGTGAACTGATACATGACTCTAAATGATATCCTCATTGTTTTTAATTTGATAATTAGATCCTGCCCCTTTATATCTTCAATGCAGTAGTGGTAGATCCAAAATGGTCCATATTCATGCATTTTATTCATATTTCATGTTAATCATTTATGGCTTGTGATTTATCAATATTACTTTTGATTTAATATATTCATGTACTGCTACTCCATATATTAATCCTCATCATATTTTCAAGTATTAATCTTTAATGTACTCCTTTATGGTTATTCTTATTTTATCTTTAAGAGTATGTATGCTTGCTATATTCAATTGTTCTTCAAGTGTTCCAATGTGACAGGTCATGTTGACACGTTTGTGGTTAGATATTGGACGCCTGCCGTTGGAATACTGCAGAAGCGATGGTGTTTTCAGAATTAGTTGCTCATTTGAACTTGATGTACCTTTGTATCAAAATATGTTTCCATTTCTGCAGACAAGTATAATGCAAGATCTGCAAAATTCCCTTAAGGGTGTCAAAACAACACCTTTTGTGTCTTTAACATTTGACCAGTCACTCTGACCTAGCCGTTACACCAACTATGACATAATGGATAAATCTGTTTGACCTTTTCTTATTAGACCAAAACATAAGTTTGAGTGGGATGTAAGTTTTCCTATGCTTATGGCATAAAACGGACTGGGTCTTTGATGTTTGAGCTTTTTCTTTGCTCTTTTTGCTTCTCGCATCTCTTCTGCTTCTTTTCTTCTACCTCTCATTTCATTCTTCAAATATCTTAATTTTGTTCCTCCTTTCTCTATATTCTGATCTTCATCTTCATCTGTTAGATACAATAATCTAGATTTTATTATTAACTATTAAGTACTTAATTAATTTGTTCGTCTCTATAATTTTTAATTAATAAATTTGTTATTCCTTATTCAGATTTGATCTCTGACATAATCATTGCTGGACTGCCTGGATCTCATTTTCTGAAGTTTTTGCATCAAGTAGCTACATAGCTTGTAGTGTACCTAACTACTGTAGTTTAGCTACTTTTAAATTATAAATAGCTTGTAGTTTGGTAAACTACAGTTCAGAGTAGCTTCCCTGACACTGGTGAAGAGACTGATGTGATTTGTGACAGGCATTCCAATAGCCTACTGCTGAAATCTGTGAGTGCAGATTCTTACTGGATGTCTATAAGTTTTAAGACATGCACAGTGCCAGGAAGATGGCTCATAAAAGCATAAAAGCACAATGGAGATTGCTGATGTGGAAAGGGATTATGGGTAAGCCTCTGTCATCAGTCAACTCCTAGCAGCCCAGCGTCAGCGCCTGGAGATGCAGAGTAGCTTTTTACTATCCCCAAATTGCAAACTACTTAGTAGCACAAACATGCATAAAAGCAAAATACTTTTATCACAGGCCGCATAAAACAATCCAGGCGCTGATGTGTAGAAGCATTGTAGCTAGCAGCATAAAGGCTAATTAGCATCTAGAGTGCTTGTGACAATTCTTTCTGCTGAATTTGTCGTTCTCCTGGGAGAGTGTCTGGAAAGGGTTAAACCTGTCTAACATTCACATCTGGGAGCCATTTAAAACATTCCACAAGGCTTACCACATGTTTTCAGATGGACAAGATCCCGCGAAAGACTAGGCTGTCATAGGGGTTGATGGGCGGAGGAGGAGGAGGAGGAGAACGGAAAGCTAAAACTGAAACTACATAATGATTTCTCCTCCGCACAGGTGGGTGGTGGGAGATATAGAAGTTTGATATAGAAATCGGTGGTGTGCATGTGTGTGTGATTGGTATGCTATCTCAAAGATATTATGAAGTCTGTCTACTAGTTTTCATATGGCTTGCCTCTCTAACCACCTCCAGACTTTGCTCTGATAAAGATCTGTGCTGTACATTCAGACCCTTTCAGCTTTGAATCAAATGCAACACGCTAGGGTGGAGCAACACTCCAGCCTGATCCATGCTTTCCTATTATTTGTCACAGCTCACTGGAAAGATGTTATACACATACAAACTGCGGTAATCATGAGTATCACTTTGCATTAAAAAGTTGGGAACAGTGGTGCCAGAGCTAGTTAAGATGCATGCTGGATGTGCTGGTTTTGATGCCAGTATGTCGAAGACTTAAATTATGCATTTTAATAAGGCTTGGAATGCATTTGTTTGAATTTTGTTTTGCTATCTCAATGAAAACGGGTTCACATATTTGCCCAAAAATTCTGCCTAATATGCATATGCACATGAATATGCAAAATCGTTGAGCAATGCCAAGTGCACCATCCTCAAAACCAGTACAAACACAATAAACATCTTTTATACAGACCTCTCATTTGCTAGCACATAATCCATAATCATAGCCTATCTGCTTTTTTTGCAAAGAAACCGCTCAGCTCGGGCTATAATGCACCTTTTCTTAAGGTGCGATCACATTTAATGTTCAGCTAATTTTTACTGGCTAAATATAGTCATTTCAATAGGAATTAGTCTCGCCCCAGACCTTCAGACTGACTGATCTTCAGCCAGCGGTCTGTGAATGAATATATGCGATTGTGAATTTCAAAAGATTTTAAAAGATTTCCACATGCAACAGTTCGCAACAGGTTCGAGTTGGTTATGGGTCATTGATTATGTAGTAAGTATAATAATATCAATGTACACTTGTAATATCAAAGTATTGTAAGTGTACTATTCAATACTACTTTGGACTAAATTGGCCCACTTTTTAGCATATAAAAGTATACTTTTAAATATACTTTAAGTGTAACAGTAATAAACTGAATACACAACTAAGTTCTTTATTTGTACTGCAACTAAATAATAGGTATATTGATAGTTTACTAGTTAAATACTTGTAGCACATTTTTTAGTTTATGATAGTACACTTTGAAGTATACTCTCAGTAAACTACTAGTTTAGTAGTATAATTCTGCAAGTAAACTTGTACATTTTCTTTAAGTGATCTTAAAATCATACTTATAGTTTAATATTTATAGATTATTTTAACACTTTAAGTATGCTTCTCTGTTCATATTTAGGTATTAATTTTTATACTTGAAATACACTATATTGCCAAAAGGTTTGGGACGCCTGCCTTTACGTGCACATGAACTTTAATGACATCCCATTCTTAATCAGTAGGGTTTAATATGGAGTTGGCCCACCCTTTGCAGTTATAACAGCTTCAACTCTTCTGGGAAGGCTTTCCATAAAGTTTAGGAGTGTGTTTATGGGAATTTTTGACCATTCTTATAGAAATGCATTTGTGAGGTCAGGCAGTGATGTTGGCGAGAAGGCCTGGCTCGCAGTCTCTGCCCTAATTCATCCCAAAGTTGTTCTATTAGGTTGAGGTCAGGCCAGTCAAGTTCCTCCACACCAAACTCACTCATCCATGTCTTTATGGACCTTGCACAGTCATGTTAGAACAGGAAGGAGCCATCCCCAAACTGTTCTCACAAAGTTGGGAGCATGAAATTGTCCAAAATATCTTGGTATGCTGAAGCATTAAGAGTTCCTTTCACTGGAACTAAGGGGCCAAGCCCAAGCCCTGAAAAACAACCCCACACCATAATCCCCCCTCCACCAAAATTTACACTGGGCACAATGTAGTCAGGCAAGTACCATTCTCCTGGCAACCGTCAAACCCAGACTCGTCCATCGGATTGCCAGACAGAGAAGTGTGATTCGTCACTCCAGAGAACACGTCTCCACTGCTCTAGAGTCCAGTGGCGGCGTGCTTTACACCACTGCATCCAACGCTTTGCATTGCACTTGGTGATGTAAGGCTTGGATGCAGCTGCTCACCCATGGAAACCCATTCTCTACGCACTGTTATTGAGCTAATCTGAAGGCCACACGAAGTTTGGAGGTCTGTAGCTATTGACTCTGCAGAAAGTTGGTGACTTCTGTGCACTGTGCGCCTTAGCATGCCCTGATCCCGCTCTGTGATTTTACAAGGCCTACCACTTCGTGGCTGAGTTGCTGTTGTTCCCAATAGTGATGTGACATTTGAACCGAGGCTTTGGAGCTTGTGCCGAGCATAAATGGGCGTGCCAGATGAAGCCTCGAGTCTAGGCTTGTGTTGGTAACATAGAAATCATGTAACCAATGACAAACGAAGCCTCGCTTTCTGTCCAATCACGTGCGCGATTCACTTTGCGTATCAGAATGCTCGAACCCCCAGATCTTACTTTATGAGGTTTTCATTCAGACTTATTCAATTAAATTTTTAGATATCCAGTTATACAAGTAATGTGAAGAATACAAACTATCTCAGGAAAATAAAATATTTGCCATATGCAATTCATATACGTGTACATTTATTCTTCTGTTACATCATATTGATAATCATACTGGCATTAAATGCCATAGTTTAATGGGTACATTAATTTATCACTGAGATAAATTCAACACACACACGCACGCACTATTGGGCTTTTATTTGAGCATGTAACATGAAACTGTGTGGTGGCTGCTTTGTCCGAAGAAGCTTCTTTCACAGGGTTTTGGATGCTTTATTTTTTACTAAACACCAGATGGCGCTGTTTTCGACACTCTCGAAGCTTTGAATCTTTTCCCGAAACAATGAGGGAAAAGCCTCAGTGCTTCATGAGGCTTCATTTGCCCATCATAGCTCCCAATTGCTTCCACTTTGTTATGATACCACTAACAGTTGACCGTGGAATTTTTAGTAGTGAGGAAATTTCATGAATGGACTTATTGCACAGGTGGCAACCTATCACGGTACCACGCTTGAATTCACTGAGCTCCTGAGAGCGACCCATTCTTTCATAAATGTTTGTAGAAGCAGTCTGCATGCCTAGGTGCTTGATTTTATACACCTGTGACCATGGAAGTGATTGGAACACCTGAATTCAATGATTTGGAGGGGTGTCCCAATACTTTTGGCAATATAGTGTATATCTTTAACTGTACTTTAAATTTTGTTGTATTAATATCTGAACATGCAGTGTATCAAAAGTAAGAACAGTACCTGCTACTTTTTAAACACACTCTAGCTTCATGCATTCTTTTTTTATCAACACTTTAATGTGTGATAAAAACTTAAAAGTGGCACTGGCTGGTAATTTTTAAAAAATTGTGTCATGTTAAGTTCACTTAAAGTAAACTTACAAGTATAGTTGCAGTATTAAACTACTAAACTAGTAGTTTACTGATAGTATACTTCAAAGTGTACTTTCATAAACTAAAAAATGTGAGTAAAAACATTGACAGCCAATCAGGATCCATCCTGCTGTAACAAGCTAAAGCATTTAAAGTGACAGACACGAATGTGCTTAGAATAAACAGAACGATATTGTCCACTGGTGTGGATGCTAGTTATCTTTATACCTTTATACCTTAACGCTAAAGGCTGCGTTCTTTAGTGTCTTTGTTAGTGCATCCGCCTCCCATACCGGAGATTCTGGTTCGAATCCCTCTCGTTGTGGTTCGAGTAGAACCAGTGGGGTTACATTACAAGTATTTAACTAGTATACTATCAGTATACCTATAAGTTCACTTGTTGTATAGTTGCAGTATAAATGAAAAATTTAGTTTTCTGGTCATCATAGAGACATCTCATATTGCTACTATGTCTATACTTCCGGTACCGGGAACAAATGAAAGTGTGTGGGACGCAAGCAGCGGGATTGCCCAACTTCCTTTTTCTGCCCATATGAAATATGAAGGATGGTAAAATTGCCTCTATACCCAGTGTACTAGAGGGGCACCAGATGACGGAATAGTGGAAACGCCCAAGCTCTTCATCTATGTCCGCTATTTATATGACACAAGGGAAACGCATCAGTATTGACTCCATACTCCTACTGGAACAGGCAACAGATGAAAAAGTGATATGAGATCTGCGCCATATTCAGTTTCCCTCTATACAGCCAATCCTGCTCTATGAAGGGCGGCAGGTAGAAGAGTGGGATATGAGAGCAATAAAGCCCAATCTCTTGGCTCAAGGGAAGAATATCCATATTACCTCCATAGCGCAAGCTTTCTGGAGAGACAAATAAGGGAGTAAATTGGATCATTCACTCTACCTCCTATACAACAACCTAGCTTTACTGCTGAGGAGACATAAGGATGAATAAAACATAAGGTTAGAAGCCAAAAGAGGACCCTAGGAGTTCAGCTTTCTTTGCCTCTTGGCTGAAATAACTTCTCTCATATTCTCTTTTGGCTTCTTACAAGGTCACCACCTAGAGCCCCGACTCCTCGGAGGTGGAGCATGGGCAGCGACACTCTCCTTCTGACCCTGTCTCCAGCTAGGGCCAGCGACAGGGTCAGAAGAGGGGGATATAGGACCTTGACTGTGGCGGTGGATATATATCGCTTGAATGTCACTGACTTAACCTTCTCCTCCCAAAACTTTTGGCACTACTGTCCCGACAGCAGTGCCAAAAAGGTGACAACAGGCATTGAGGAAATCTCTCTCCTTCTTGAGCCCCGAAAGGTTAAGCCATAGATGCCTCTCCATGGCAACCATTTCAGCAAATGAGTGGCCTATGGCATGGGCCACCTGCTTGGTGGCACGGAGGACAAGGTCTGTTGCACGGCGGAGCTCCAGGACTGTGTCTGGAGATAATCCCTCGCCTAGTTGGAGATCTTTTAACAAGTCGGCCTGGTAGGCTTGCAACACAGCATGGCCCGCCGCCACATAAGCCTTGCCAATGAGCCTAGATGTAGTCTGGCATGGCTTCGATAGCAATACTGGAGCCTTCCATGAGGATGCCACACTGGGAGAAAGATAGCTCACAAATGAATCTTTGATCCGGGGCATCCTTATATACCCATGTTCAGTCAGCCCCTTTACATTTTAATAACTGGTTGCAGAAGTGGCATGAACACAAGCTAAGTATGGCTTCTCTTACGACCTCACCACCTCATTATAGAGATTGGGAAAAAATGGAAGGCTCACTGGAGTGGTACGCTTACGACACGCGAGGAATCGCTCATCCAGTCCGCCCGGGGCAGATTCCTCCTTCCGCCTACCAATGTAGCTTTAGTTTGGCCATGGCACGGTTCATAACGTCAACCAGCTCCTCATAGTGATGACATATGATTGTTGAGAAAAGGATAAACCCATCTCAAACTCCTCAGCTAACTCTACCTGCGAACTCCACGATTGCAGACACCGGGCTACCTCGGCAGAGCCGGGACCCATGGGGCGCAGATGCCTGGCTCCCATTCTCCTTTAAAAGAGCCAGGCGGGAGCGGAGCTTCCTCACTGTGAAGCAGTCATAGTGAGCAGAGCCAGCCCCCTCCAGGTCTGACTGAGCTCCTAGACAGGAGCAGACAGCTTTCACATAGCGTGACACGTCTCTTAAAACTGCATGTCACATCTCTTAAAACCCTAAACCTACCCATCACAGAAAGCTTTCTGCATTTTTACATTTTCAAAAAAACCTATGATTCATGATTGGCGTGTATCAAACATGCTTCAGACACCGGCTCACGCAATGCGTTCCTATAGCGTCACCGTCATGACGCAGCATAGAGTTCCAAAGGGACCTGTGGAGACGCATCATCACAGTCTGTACTGTAAAAAGTACTGATATTTTACAACAAACAAAGCAAATTACATAATATTTAAAAGGATTGATGCAACTAACCTGACAACTAACAAAACTGTGGCGAATCCAGTTATTTAGTTCATCCTTGAATGTGCATGTTGTATCAGGTTAGTACCTTGTAAATATGAATTTTGTTTCCAGGCAGACTTAAAATGTGCACCCGGAGGTTGCATTAACCCGGCCAATCAAATTGGAGCTTATATTTTCTGTCACATTTGTGAGTAATATATACATCAGACAGTGCACTCTGTTGGTCTCTCTTGCTTCTAATGCAATCACAGACGGGCTTGTCACACTGATTGACGGCAAGGCAATGCAGGTTGGCGTCTTTCGGAATGGACTGATTAAGAGTGATATACTGTCTTCTCTTCCAGGGTCTGGAGAGTTTGTCCATTCTAGGAAGAGGAAAGTAAGGTGGGCAGGGCTTCTCTTGGGCACCATTCTGATTTCAGACTGTATGATCCATGATACTGATACTTTATTTGTCCACTTGGCACCAACATGTTAGCTAAGATACCAAAAATGTTTTTCTTGGGAGGGTCACATCTCTGGCTGTGAGAAGCAGAAACAGCGCTCTGTGGATGTTGATTGGGTGGGCTAATGTTACTCCCAAAATAGGTCTTGGCAGAGATCTGGAGAAGAAACCATCCAACATGATATTAACAAGGGTGTTCAGAAACACCTGCTGTGATCACCAGGATTCACTTCCTGTTCTACATTATTTACCCCATACACTGACACAAATAAGTGTTTCAAATGTTATACAAGGCTCATGCATTGTATTTATACTGTGACTTGCTTACTTTGTTGCCATGTCAGTCAATGGCGACAGTACTTCCTTATGAAAACTGGTTTCAGATAATGGTGCATCTACCGAGAACAAATTCAGTTTAGCGCTACCCTTGTGAAAAAGAGGAGCGCTTAATTATATTGAATATTCCCTTGTAATGTACTTCAAATTGTAAAAGTATATTTCTAAAATTGTATTAATATAAAATGTAATTAATATAAAATTCTATATAATAAAGAACTCAAAGAGAGTACACTTTCATACCATTTCTTAATATACTTTTAAAACATGCACTTTGTAATAATGCCGAATTAAAGGTTTTATTTTAAAATACATTTTAATTTGTCTTTTTAAGTACACTTATTTTGCTGTGTTGACTAATATACTAAAGCACATGTAAAGTGCTTGATTGTAATTTTAACAGTAGTTATTCAGTATTACATTTAAAGTTAATATATTTTAAATGTACTAAATTGCAACTTCATTACAAATGTGTAATATATCTTGCTAGACAGAGAGTCAAATGTTGAAAAAAATGAATAAAAAATGTATTAATAAATTTAATTAGATTTTTTCAACAAATTCTGCAATTTTATACTTATTTTATTCTTATTATTTTTGAGCTGGGGAATTAAAAATTATAATGACTGCCATGAATTCCATGTATTATATAATATTTTGCTGACTTTCCTAATGTCCCTGCACAGATTGAATCTGGAGAATTTTTTTTGTCTTGATTTCTGTGTGGGCCTGACTGTATCTATTAAAGCAGCAATATTTTAGGTTGTATATCTCCACTGTTTAAATTCCAGCAGCATGAATGTCTCTTAAGGCAAGCATGGGGCTCTTTAAAGAACTTATTTCCGTGCGGAAGACAATTTACAATGTGTGAAAAGGGGCTCATTTACAATGTGTTAAATCAGGAACATAACATCCCAGACCTCCTTCACGTCTGTAGTTTCCATTACAGTCAGTGCGAAGTGGTCAGACAAAATTACACAACAATAATGCCAAATATGCAACAGGGCAATTAGTCCATGCAAGGTGATAGAGTAACTTCAGGCAGTTTTAGTTCTGTGCAAGCACTTTATACGCAGTGTTTTCTCCATGAAAGCCTGTTTGGTGAATTAGGAGTCTCTTTAAACTAATTTAACGTTTTAAGCCAAAAATATTGTCAGAACAACCCAGGTATTCTTGTATTCAGTGATGTCAGGCTATTCCACACTAGTGATCTATATATCTTTAGCATGTAGATATATGGCAACATGGAACACTGTTCAAACCCTTTTTACCATAATCTGATGTATTTCCAAGTGAAAGTGGATTTTTATCACAAAAAAAAAGAAAAGTAAAAAAGGACAAGGCATGATTTTATCATTTTTTTTATTATTATTATTTTATCATGCCGTGTGTGTTTCATACACAAATATATACTGGTGGTCGTGGGAAAGGGTTAAATATATAAGAGGGTTAAAAGTCCTAAAAGAGGATTTATTTATTTATTTATTTTACATATACACATACCCACCAGACACTTTATTAGGTACACCTGTTCAACTGCTTGTTAACTCAAAATGTCTAATCAGCCAATCACATAGAGCAGCAACTCAATGCATTTAGGCATGTAGACATGGTCAAGAAGATCTGAGTATTTCAGAAACCGCTGATATACTTGGATTTTCATGCACAACCATCTCTAGTGTTTACAGAGAATGGTCCATGTAACAAGGTTCAAAAATAAAAAGGACGAAGAAGTCAGGTCAGAGAGTTTCCAGTGTCTTTTATCGTCTCAGAAAATAAACCAAAATAGCGTTTTTGGGCATTCACAATAACAAAGGCTTCTTGACATGACATAAATTGTGTAGTCAAGAGTCTCTCTCCCATTCCCAGGTCTGCGGGCTGCTTTTATCCCATCTCTCTGCTCCGCCAGTTACTGGAAATGGACACATCATTGGTAACATCATTCACTTCATCCACTTCCCCCCCACCGCCACAGTCCCAAAAAGAGAAAATATCAAGTTCTGTGGGTGAAAATGCCTTATTGATTCCAGACTGGTTCAAGCTGATAGAAAGGCAACAGTAACTCAAATAACCACTTGTTACAACCGAGGTCTGCGGAAGAGAGTCTCTGAACACACAACACGTTGAACGTTGAAGCAGATGGGCTACAGCAGCTGAATACCACACCGGGCTCCACTCCTGTCAGCTAAGAACAAGAAAATGGGGCTTCAATTTATGTGGGCTCACCAAAATTGGACAATAGAAGATTGGGAAATTGTTGCCTGGTCTGATGAGTCTCGATTTCTGCTGCAACATTCAGATAGTAGAGTCAGAATTTGAAGTAAACAACATGAAAGCATGGATCCATCCTGCCTTGTATCAATGGTTCAGACTGCTATTTTTTGGCACACTTTGGCCCCCTTGGTACCAACTGAGCATCATTTAAACATCACAGCCTACCTAAGTATTGTTGCTAACCATGTCCACCCCTTATGACAACAGTGTACCCATTTCCTGATGGATACTTCCAGTTGAATAACTCGCCATGTCACAAAGCTCAGATAATTTCAAACTGGTTTCTTGAATTTACATATATATGTGACTCTGGACCACAAAACCAATCATAAGTCGCACAGGTATATTTGTAGCAATAGCCAACAATACATTGTATGGGTCAAAAATATCGATTTTTCTTTTATGCCAAAAATCATTAGGATATTAAGTAATGATCATGTTCCATGAAGATTTATTTTTGTGAATGGATATGCATTGCTAAGGACTTTATTTGGACAACTTTTAAGGTTTTTTTCTCAATATTTTGATTTTTTTTTTTTTTTTTTTTGGATTTTCAAATAGTTGTATCTTGGCCAAATATTGTCCTTTCTAACAAATAACAAAATAACAACCATCAATGGAAAGCTTATTTATTTAGCTTTCAGATGATGTATAAATCTCAATTTAAAAAAATTGACCCTTATGACTGGTTTTGTGGTCCAGGGTCACACACATTGCCAAATAATTGGAAAATTGCCTGAAATTGCTCTGAAATAGTTTTCCAAAGAACTTCACTGAACATTATCACTATATATTGACTTAAAGGTGCAATATGTAAAAAAAAAAGGCCAGTGTTATATATTTTGTTCACTTCAGTACTTACAATATCCCAAATGTTTCTAACTATTTGTAAATCGTAAGAAAATTGCAATTTTAACCAAGGCTTCGGTACGAGTGAGGAGTCGCCTGTCAGTTGCGTCATACCCACGTTATCCTCGGTTTCCGGTTTTAGAAACCATGGAAACACCAAAGACGCTTTAATATATTACATGTTTTAATAGACAATGGAACAACTGTTTTGATATATTTATAGACAGAAAACTAATTATTGTTATTTAGCTCAACAAGTTTAGTCTTATTGTTTAAATCTAATTTTCTTGATTTTTTTTTTTTTTTTTTTTTTTTTTTTTTGCGAGTACCACGCTTTACCATGCCTCAGAGAAAACCACTATTTTGTGAAGTAGCTAACATAGCATAATCAGATGCAGCTTTATTTTTAGTAACAGTAATACAGCATTTTCTCCATCATACATTTTAAAATTAATTGCATGCCATTTATCAACACAAGCCATCCTGCATTTAATTTGATATTCTAAAATCGATCTAGCTTACTGCAGTGTGCAACAAGTGTCTCATAACAGCCACTGAGGGAACGCACAGAGTAACGTTATAACATAATTTTCAACACACTCAAATGTATCTAGTATGATAAACAGCGCTGTGTTACCTCATACTCATGACCAGAAAAGTGGAAGCGGCGCAGACGACTGTGGCATAATAAAAGTTCTGCTGCTCGCAGCGTGTGTTGCGCAATCGCTCCAGCAGTCTCGTTCAGCTCCCACAACACTCAGTCCTGCTCTGCTTCATACTACAGTAATGTTCATAATTGCATCCATGAACATGATTTCGTCCCAAGTCCTATCCCGATTATTTTCCACCGGCTGTGAGGTGAAGACTACATGTCCCAAGATTCCACGCTCAAACTTGGTGTCATCAAGCTACGCCTTTGTTTTGAATAGGCCTGTAGCAAACTCTAGCGAACAGAAAATCATACATATTGCACCTTTAATGTCTTTATGCACCCACAACATTGAAGAAGCCATGCTATAGCTAAAGTATCTCCAGGCTTTTCATGAAAATGCAGTGAGAATGAGAATGCCAGGGGGTCTGTAGAAAAATAAATAAATGAATGCTTTTGTTTTAAATACATTATTAAAATGAATAAAATAAAAACATAATACAAATGTTGATTTAAATAACTAACTTAATAAAAAAGTGATTAAAATAAACAAATAAAAATGTCTAACAGTAGCCTAGTATATGGTGATAAGAAAACTACTGTCTGTTAACATTGATAGTTTTGATATGTTGTTATATGTCAGAAGCACAGGCAGCCAGTGATAGAGATGAGAAGATGGAGATGAGAGAGTTAACGGGACTTTGAGGAAACGGGGCGGGTTCATTCACTCGTGTTGGGTTTCACAGACACACACACACACACACAAACACACAGCACACATGACTCTCAAATGGCCGCTGCTTCATACGGGGTTCTGTCTCAACTCTTACTAAAACACATCTGAAGGCTCTGAATGACACGTTTATTGCTCTATTGTTGAGCGGACGGGGAAGTTTACTGCAGCATCGTCCTCGCAGCAAACTGCGCGGCAGGAGTTGAGGCGGTCAGCGGCAGCGGGGGCGGAGTCAACAGGTTCAGGTATTTATTCAAGGTCTTCATTTACTCTCTCACTTTTACTAAACAACTGCTGAGGATAACACATGCTAGAGATGTTTTCTTTAGGGACCAAATAGAAACTATGACACTGCGAGATAAGTTTTGCACGAACAGTCCAGATAGTGCTGATGAATAATATGGCCAGCGTCTCAAAGTCTATTGAACTACACCTATACATCATTTTTGGGCATTGTTTGCCGCTAATAATTGCGGTCTAGGTAGGCAGCTCTATAGGTTTTCACAATCATTGTGTATCATAACTTTGAGATTATTTTATTAGGCTACTTTAAAATGTTTTTAGTTGTTGTACTGTCTTAGTTGTAAAGTGAACAAGCGTCTCATCATTTCACTGTTGCGCTGAAATAGTCTACGTACGAAATACGCTTTTGACAGACAGGCTGTATTCGCGAATGTTTAGAACCTAAAAATTTGCGATATTTTTAATATGTTTAATAAGCTCAGTTTATCAAAACTTATATTTACCCATGCTATTTTCCATTTATTTTTTCCTTTCAGATTTTTAATCGCTGTAAGTATGATAAGTTACTAAACAAACTGGTAGTATTTTCATTTGTCATGGAACTGAATGATTGTCCTGCTGATTTCCATATTACATGAAGCCTACATAGTCAACTCAAAATACATGGTACTTTGTAGCTAGTAAATTAAATGAATACAGGATATTTCTGTCATTTTTAATTAATTAAATAATTAATTGGTTGGTTAGTTACAGTGGTAACTAACTAGATCCCACATTTAAAAAAAGAGCAATGACCACAATACATGCCCTTTCAAGGCGGTCATTTCATATGAATTTGTAGTTAATTATTCATAAGGAAACATGCAATTTTTATGATTTAAAAAAAAAAAAAAAAAAAAAAAAATCTAAGCATGAAGCTATCTCCATTCCTAAACCTAACCATCAGTGGATAACTAATTAGATTGTACATTTTATACAAATTAGCCACTAATTTGCCAAGAAAAAAAAATTGCCATGAGAGAGTGGTGAGTTTTTCCTTGATTGATTCTTAAATGTTTAAATTTGGTCCTCCCAAACATTTGGTCCTCCCAAACATATGTTTACATCATTGACGGCAATTGTGTAATTGGCAAATTTTTAGTGAAGATCTATAATTCCATAATCCAGTAGATCTGCCAGTCAGAGAAGTTGCTGTTACCATGCGATCATGAATTATGATATATCGAAATATGTCCAGTACAAAAGGCTGCTGAAAAAGTAACAGCTTAGATATCTCATAACCATAACGTATCAAATGATAAGACAATCTCAGCAAGTCTGGCAAGCTGAAGATAGGAATTTGTCTTCATATGAAGATGGACATGATACACTGTAAAAAATATTTTAATGATTTGTTATCACAACATTTTTTCTTTTGCCAAATTAACTTAAATTCATGTGGTTCAGATAACATAATATTTTGAGTTTCTGTTGTTCGCCTTAATTGTATAATTTCTATGAACTCAAAATTTTAAGGCAATCAGGTAACTTACTTTTTTAAGTTAAACCAACAATTCTTTTTTTACAGCATAGACTGTGATGGACAGCGTTACTCTGCTTGCTTCCAGTTCCTTTACACACACCACGTAAACCTAAAATAGTCATTCAAAAAGTTTGAAAAGGTTGAAGCGAATTACAAGGGTGTTCGCAGTGGGCTGTTTACATTAATCTTGCGTCATAAAAGCATTCTGAGCCGAGGTGCAAGTATATTTAACCACTTACATGACTCAGCCGAACGCACGAGCGCTCTCCAGCAGTCTTTTTCATGAGCATTTGAGTGTGTGGTTAAAAACTAGCCTAGAGCGGCCATCTGCTGTTAAAACTAAACTCAGAATCGATTCGAGAGAGAAAATATCAGGATCAATCCAGATTCATTGTATCGCGAATTGAGAATCGAGAATCGAATGTATTGTCTCAGCCCTATCTGTTACCTTGTATATAATTAAATCAAGGTCACTCTTCTCACACTAGCCTGTTCATTGCTGTCAAGAGGGTGTTTGAGTTCAGACCTATCATATTTACACTTTAAACATTGCCTCGTTTCAGATAACTCTTGTATGTGCTGGTTGTTTTGGCCATGATTTCAATGTCAAACAGCTGTTATGTATTGTGTGTTGATATGCAACACTAATGCAAGCAATGTTTAATACAATACACAGGCAACGGGAAACACATCCCTGTTTTGTATAGCGGCTATAATATTTCACTGTTTGTGTTCTGTTGTTTGACGTTCCAACATGACGCACATTCAGCTCTTTCTTCATCTCCTTGATGAGCATAGGCCACTTGTTCTTCATCCACTTCTCTAACCAATGAGTAAGACCAGTGTCAGCATGGGATGGAAAAAGCATTCTGGCATTAAGAACATGATAGTGACTCAACATCTCCTGGCAACTGACATTTAATTAGTATTTCAATTGCTCTGTTTTCGAAATTTTATTTCAGTTGTTTTTGCATGGTGTATGGACCAGATTGTTTTGCAAATGAAATCAGACATGCATCTGGTATGGTTGACTGTAACGTGATAGAGCTTCTACTATTGTAGAATATAGAATATAATTGCTTAATTTTGGACCTGATATACCTCATTATAGCTCTTAGAATGGACCTATTATATCACATAGCCACATTGTTCAAAAGAGCTTTTCTTTGCTTTTTGACCTTGTTGATTGATACAGTATATTACATTATGTTGAGTATGTTTGTGGAGAGCTTTGTTTACTGTAACAAAACTATAAACATGTTCATAGCTAGCTACTTGAATAATAACACACCTGTTTTAATGACACTGATGCAGTGACACAATAAGTTCTAAGTTCTAATAAATGTTGTTCTTCTGAACCGTCTTTTCATCAAAGGATTCTGAAAAAGAATGTACAGTGTATATATATATATATATATATACAGGCGCAGATTAACGCACAGGCTTGCCTAGGCTGCAGCCTAGGGGCCCCATGTGTGCAGGGGCCCTGAATTGGCCATGCTATTTTTTTTTATTATTTTAAATTTACTTCAGCGCAAACAAAAAAAGACCCTCATTTGCCCATAAGAAAATAAATAAGCAGGCGATTGGATAGATGTGACATTTGGGTCAAATCTGTTCAATCAGCTGCTGATCAAATCATGTCAATCATTTTCATTTACGTACTGCTATTGCTAGATGGCATTGCGGCAAAATGTCTGAAAGAAATTGCGATAGTAGAGCACAAAAAAATGAAAAATACAAAGGTTAAAAGAACAATGTGAACAAGATATACTGAAAAAAATCCCAAAATTGGCTTGATACTTCAAGGCATTGGATACATCAAGACAGAAGTGGCGACGTCACGCAGTTCGTGAGGGAGAGATCGCTAACTGCAGGAAATCCAAACATTCGCCTATGGTTCATCGACCTCAAATAGGGCTTATCACTTGAAACATGTAAGTAGTAGCAACTTTACAAGTCCGCTAATGTTAGCCTAGTCCTAGATAAATGTGCGCTGCATGACATGGAGGCGCCGGTGAGATCACTTAAAATACTCCGTCATTTTGGTCATACAGATAAGAGTAATACAAACTGTAAAGGGTCTACTTTTATTTCTGTAAACTCATCCAAACATCATCTATAACAGGTGCTGAACACTTTGTAGTGTGTACTGCAGTGTAAGTGCTGACTGGTGAGGGTCTTCTCTGACACACATGGAGTCTTTAACTGCTGTGCACCTGATGTGAGCTTCAGTGGAAGGTAAAACCGGTTGAAAGGTTCACTTTATCACTAGATCCCACACACTCCACACAGAACACAAGTCTGTGCTGATGAGTGAAAGGATTTAACATAACCCACTGGAATCACCTGACTCTAAGGCATTTATAAATGTTTATCCACTTCAAAACAAATAAATTACTCTTCTTAAAAATAGTGCTTTAGCATACCTGCATGTTTGTGCTTTTGAACACAGACCAGCTTACAACTTCATCAATAAATCATATACTGATCAATTACTAATGGTTTGTTCATCATTTGTTCATGATTAACAATTGTTTATTGAGATAATGACACTAAAACAAATTTGACATAAATACTTCAATGATTTATAAGTGATAAATAATGTATCAACTAATAACTTATCAACCATCTACTAATGATCTGTTTGATTTATTTCATGATTTACACATTTTTAAAGATAATTACACATTTGTAAATAGTTAGCATACCACTTATTAATCATTTTCATTTATGAATGTATAGTCATGTTTTGTAAATGATTCCTTTCATCATTAACTAATAAATTATAAATGACTTATAACTGAATTAATAAAACATTCATAAATGTTAGTATACCACTTATTAATCATTAATGAATATATAGTCATGTTTTGTAAATGATTTCTTCATCATTAACTAATTATTTATAAATGACTTACAACTGAACATTATTATAAAGTGTTAAAATATAAACTTGTTGATTCAACAGTGATCCAGATAATGTTTAGCTAGTAAATGGCTATTCAGAATAACATAATACCTTGCTACTCTTATTATTTCAGCAGTGTATTGTATGTATATTGTGCGCAGTAAGCAAATTTTCTGTATGCATGGAATGCATGTCCTACTAATAGAATGATCACCTATTTGCCAAAACAAGAGAGCATACTAAGGAATATTGTATCTTACAACGCAGTGTGCTCAGTTTGACGAACATGCAAACGATGCGGATGCGCAAATTTTTGCAAGATGGGTGTTCAAATTGTGTGGTAAAAGCTGGTAATGCTATAGTGATTTTACTGCCTAAAGCCATGATGCAGCATCCAGTGCCTCTAGAGAGCATGAGAGTGTGGGAAAAGATGGAGAGATGGAGAAAAGGCGGGAATAGGAGCAGGGACTGGGAAGTTAAATCCTTGTGATGCCTGGAGTGGATGAAGGCACAGACGGCTCTGTGCGAATTACTCTGTAAATGCCAAGGTTCTTTACCTTCAACACACACATACACACACACACACACACACACACACACACACACACACACACACACACAGTGATATGGTTAAGTCTTGACTTCACTTATTTTAATACACCATCGTTTTATCTTTTTACTTCCTTTGATGGTATTAGATAATCTCTATGTGTCAAACGAGACGAATCCCTGTGCTCATGAGAGCAAGAAAGAACCCTGTGCTCATGAGAGAGAGTTAGCGAGAGGTAAAGAATAGATAGGTGTTGAGAAAGACAGAGAGAACAGTTAGATCAGTGAGGTAGGAGAACACTTCCACTCTATAAAATGCTGAGTTGTTTTTTTCTACCCAAACCAGGGGTGTTATAGTGCACAAAAACTATAACCATAAAAAAAGTCGATAATTGAAATAAAATGTATTTTAAAAAAAATATATTTTATTTCAGCTAGGTGCCTAAGGCTACATTTCTCATTTTTTATTTAGTTTAAATTATGCTGTGTAAATTGCTTTTAAATATATAGATTTAACTTTTTTTTTTAATAAATACTTTTAAGTATTAAAGGATTAGTTCACTTTCAAATGAAAATTAGCCCAAGCTTTACTCACCCTCAAGGCATCTTAGGTGTATATGACTTTCTTTCTGATGAACACAATCAGAGATATATTAATAAATATCCTGACGCATCCAAGCTTTATAATCGCAGTGAGTGAGACCAACGAGTATGAAGCGCAAGAATATTTACTTGTCCATATTTAACAAGTTATAAAGTAAAATATCTACCTTCCACCAGACCGCCTTCCGTATTCAACTTACAAAAAAAAAATGGAACTGGCGTTGCATCAGTTAAGCTTTTTCTGTAAGTTGAATAGGAAAGGCGTAGGACATAGCATAAGCGTTTTGAACTGCGAGAGGTGTTACACTTTCTTCCTAAGTTGAATACAGAAGGCGGTCTGGCGGAAGCTAGATATTTTACTTCATAACTTGTTAAATATGGATATTTTTTTTCACAAACGCATCGCTTCGCTTCAGAAGGGCTTTATTAACCACCCAGAGCCGTGTGGAGTATGTTTATGATGGAAGGATGTGGACGGAGACACTTTTATCTCTTCTCCATCATCTTGAATATTTTTTTCACTGAACTCTTTGCAGTGCATTCTGGGATTGCAATGAACATGCAGTGCTGCCCTGAGCTGTCTTAGAATGCATACATAATGTTGCTGCCCACATTTTGAAACACTCTTTGCACAACGATGATGTCTTAAAGTACTTGGAAGCTCATTACGTATTGAAACAGAGCTGGTGTATATGCATAAGACAATTACTCATATGGATTTTTAATCATAGGTGTTTCCCACATAATATTTATTGGACCTAAAGGAAAAAGTGGCTCTGGAAAACAGTCAAAACTTATATAATAGGGTGGAGTAGAAAGCACATGAAAATGGGGAGAAGGAAAGGGAAAGTAATAGTTTTCGACATTCAGATACAGCTCTGGAGATGTGGACTATGTTACTGGGTCAGTCACTTAATCATGCAGTAAGGAATGTGCAGTGTGGAACATATAGACTGTGACCCTGCCCGAAATCATGCACTTGATGTGATTTTATGTGCATAAGCCTATGCAATGTGATCTAATTAGTTTTCATAAATATCCGTATGTAAAGTGTGGTTCTAGCGCACATACATTTTTTTCATGTTCGGTTACACACTGATACACAACTTATTGACAACTTAAAACATACTTTTTATGACTTTAGAAGCTTACAAATGTTTTGGAATCCTTTGAGATTAGTTTGCATTTATGACATGATTTTATACATTGTATTCAACTGCAGAGTTTTTCAAATAGAAATTATACCAGTTCATGCATTTCTTGGTAATCGAACCCATGTCTTTGGTGTTGCTAGCGTTATACTGTACTTTGAAACAATTCAAATAATGAATTATTATAAATTAGTGGTTCAGTGGTACTGATGCCTCACAGAAAGAAGGTCCCCGGTTCCAGTGCCATAAACACCATAGACATTAAAGGCTACACGTTCCCCAAAATTATTAAAAAGAATGTTTAAGGACTGATTAACATAAGACGAACATGAAAAAAAAAAAGAATTGTTGGTTTAACTTGAAAAAGTAAGTTACCTCGTTGCCTTAACATTTTGAGCTCATTGAAATTAAAAATTTGAGTTAATACAATGAAGGTGACTGGATTAATCAACAGAAACTCAAAAGATTGTGTTATCTGAACCACATTAATTATTGAAGTTGATTTGACAAAAGAAAAAATGTTGTGATAAATCATGAAAATAATTTTTTTTTACCGCGTGCATGACGCTTCAGTTACACACTCATGAGTGTGAGTAAGATGTAAGTAGCTAAACATTTAATATTTGCTAACTGTTTTACATTAGAAAACTGATAGTAATATCCAGATGCAGTATTTGACTTTTTCGTCAAATTTTGCCATTTTGAATTTAATATAGCCTATAATTTACGTGATTCATGTAATTCATAACTAACAGAGTTGTTTTCAACATATTAGGCATAAGATTAAGAGTGTATTGCATGCTCAAAGTGAAGTGTGCATATTTGCAGAGTTACTTCACAATAAAATAATTAGTTCTTCTTTCATTTTCTTTATTCTCTTAAATCCTTTTATATTCATTAATTATTTAATTCCTTTAAAGGTGCAATGTATACATTTTTGTGGCATCTAGCGGTGAGGTTGCGAACTGCAACCAATGGCGCTCACCCTTCCCTTTTGGAGAAGCTACGGTGGCCGTCTGACCGACACAAGAAAAATGTCGTCTAAAACAGTAGAAAGTAGCCTGTGTGAAACAATGAGATTTCTTCTTACTTCTAACAAAGAATGGTCTCTGCTTCTAATAAACCAGATGACTACTACTACTACTACTACTTTGTGCGTATTCAACGTAGTGACGATGCAAGCTGCCTCTAAAAACACGAACTATTTAGAAGAACAACACACATAGTGACTAAACGTGCTCTGTAGAGCAGTTTGTCCATTTAGGGCTGCTGTAGAAACATGCCGGCGACTTAACATGTAAGGGGACCCGTGGTATATGTAGATAGAAATAGCCCATTCTAGGGTAATAAAAACATAACAGTTCATTATGTAAGGTCTTTATACACCACTCAAAACATAGTTATGTATATTATATTGCATTTCTGTCAATAGATCCTCCCAAATTTTACACATTGCACCTTTAAATAAAAGCCCATACATTACTACTAGTCATGTTTATTTGGTTCCATCATAGTACAGTATTGCACTAAAATATACGGAAATTATCACCAATATCGGTGCAGAGCAATACAATAAAACACTCAAACAGCATGGTAACATCATATACACTGTAATTAACTAGCAGACCGTAAACTGCAGACAAGCTCTCAGGTTACATTACGATGTAATTACATGTCACACAGCCCTGGGCGCTCTACTATAAAAAGAAAGCCAAGCCTGTCCTTTCCCTAATTGAACCTGATAACATTTTCAGAGAAAAGAGGCCTTATTGTGATCAGCAGAATTCCCCTCTCCCTCCCCTTGCTGCCAGTATCAGTTTCTCCAGTGCTATCTCCAGAGCTTAGACCCTCACCAGATACACATGGAGCTGAGAGTGCCAAGGAAAACCCAGGCCCTAAAACCCATCTACCCTGCTGTGCCTTAGACTCTCTCTCTCTCTCTCTCTCTCTCTCTCTTGGTCTAATATTATCCCATCAGCCTGTGAGAGCTTGCCCTGACATAATCTCAGCAGGCCTGTCAGCTCTATAATCTGGCTATAAGTAATGATTGGTGGTGTATTTATGTTCCCCAGGCAGTTGTTAGTGGTTGATGGTGGGTAGGAGCAAATAGTCTCACATACCCAGAGTTTTGACTATCGACATAAAGTCTGGTCCACTTTACAGCTTATTCTAGTCAAAAACTGCCCTATTAAGCAAGAAGCGACTGTCGGACAGCCATGTAAAGTGGCCAACCACAGTTTGGTTTGTTTTTTCTTAATGTTTAGGGCCGGGCAAAGAAAAAATACAATTCTGCTTTTGGCTGTTTAGTTAACTTGATACTAATATGCCTCAATAAAAAGTTTTGATTCAAAGATGTATCATCCTAAAGGTTATTTTAATATTACCATTGTTACCATTTAAGCTCTGTTTTTTCCCCAGTGGATATAACCTGTGCAGCCACAGTCCTGGAAGTTTCTTAATGTTAGCCAATCAGATTAATGCTTTCCAATTTTAAAAAATGCCCATGGGAAACACATGCCTGTGGCAACATTTCTGAAAATGGTATTATGTTTGATCTTGCACATTTTGCAACACTTTCATAGTGAAATGTACAGTGAGAAGTGCTAAAAACACATTCCATTTTCTCCAAAACAGATGTTTCATTATGTTTGTTGTATCTACTGCGGCAGATCAGAAATTAAATGTATTGTGAGTGGTGCTAAAAGGTTAATGCTCTATGCCGTTTGAAAATAATACTTTCGACACTAAACCTACCCTAAAACTAACTGATAGTGTTTACAAAATCAAAGGTGAGAAAAAAATAAATAATCTAAAGTAACCATACCATTTTAGACTGCTTCTACAAGTCTTTGAGCTCTTTCATTGTTACTTGTTTTTCATGGGACTTGTACTCAAGTGCTTTGCATCATAAGTGCAATGCTGTATCAGGTGAACTACATAGCAAGTTTACTACATCCAGAGCCAATCCTTCCTATACGCAAACTACGCAAACTATGCAAACTACCACCAGGGGCCCCCCTTGCTCATCAATATATAAAATAAACATGACGGTAATTTACCATAATGTGAATATTTCTTTATAACATGCAAATAGATGTGTGGTGTCTACTAAACATTTGCGGAGTCATGCCAAGAACGAAGAAATTATGTATTTTTATAACATTTAATTTCTTATTTAGTCTTGACAATGCAATAAATTAAAAAGAAAGTCATAAACCAATAACTCCAGTCAGGTCTCCACCGTGTTTCGTTAGAAATGCCCCATGATGAAATGTAACTTTCAGCTTGTGTTGGTATAACCTAACCTAACCTAACCCTAACCTTAACCCGATAATCAAAACATTCTTATGCATGGTTTAATGTGTATAAGAAATAAACATTCCTGTTCAGTATTACAAGATGTGACTCAGGTACTTTTAAAACAATGCCCATTAGTCTAAAAGTAGCTAATTTAGAGAATTATTGATGTATTTTCGTATGTTTACCTAAGCCTTAAAAAATGCTGGGTTGTTTCAACCCAGATTTGGGTCAAAATAGACCGAAATCTGGACAAACCTAAATGTTGGGTTAAAAATTTAATTTAAAAAAATGTAACCCAGTGGATGGGTTTGTCCATATTTGACCCAAATTTGGGCTGAAACAACCATGCCTTTTTTATTTATCATGCTGTAATTTCATTAGTGAATCACGCATTTAGAAAGCCAATTCAGCTGTGTGTTATAGTTTTTCTGACGTCTAGATGGGGCCAGAGCATTACTATTAAAAAAGCATTTATTTAGCTGTCAACAAAAATTTGGTTTTAATTTTAATTAATTGTTTTTACTGCCAATTTTTAATAGGTTTCCCTTTACATATTTATATATGTTTTTCATAACTTGCAGTTTGTTTCTTTGATGTTTTCAATTCCATTGCCCTATAGAAAACTGGCAGTGCACCTTGCATACTGAAAACCATTGTAATTATTACTTAAGTTTATGGAAATTTTGGGGTTTTTAAGAATGCACTGACAGGGTCCACTTCACAAAGTTTTGCTTAGGGCCCCCAGAAGTATAGGATCAGCAATGACTACATCGGAAAAGCCATACATGTAGCTGGTTATGTCATGCAAATGTCAAAATGAATAAGTGTTCTGAAGTTATAACAGTGTTGTGCAAGAAACTTGTGAAACTGGTGTGAATAAGTCTTATATTTTTAATAATATACCCCTGTGAACATAATTTGTGTGGAAAAGAGTAAAAGTTATTGGCGTTTTTTTTGAGTTTTGCCAAAATGTAGGTTAAGGCACACTTTTACAGTGAGCCTATGTTAAACTTTTAAATGTTTTCATAAATATATGAAATGTTGATGAGAAGTACTTTGAAACAATGAAAAAGTGAAAAACTTTTTTAAAATGAACATTCTTCGGTCAGGACAATGATAGTAATGTTTCTTTTAATGGCACATATGTATATTCTTCAGTTTAATATATTTTAATCTATGTGAATTATTTGATCTGCAGGTGGTTATAAGAGGAGTGATAATGTTGCATAATAATTTTCATGAAATACAATAAAATGAACATTAACATTAAGGACATTCGAGTGATCATCTCATGAAAGTATTGCTGTTTTCAATAGCAGGTAAGGTAAAGTTTGACATCCCACTCGTTTTGTTCCATATCTGAAGGCTCAGTAAGTGTTTCAGGTCTTAAGATCACCCCACACTCCAAATCATCTCTCTGTCTGTTTCCCTCTGTTTTCTTTTTCCATTGCACTGCTCCATTTTCTGTTTTCCTATGTCTTTCTCTCTTCTTTAGCTCCTTTCCTGTCTCGCGCTCTTCGCTCAGCACTCTGGGACATGCTGTTGATATTTCATTTGGAGTGGAGCCGTGCAGTACAGCACAACTGTAACATTAACTCTTTCCTGCCCTCTCTGGCCTCCCTCTGTCTAACACAACGCTCAAAACCACCACAACTCTCACAGCTTTTACTATTCCACACCAATTAGGGGTTTTCTTTCCTGTCAATTTGGTGCTAATTTGCCACACAGTCTCTATAAAACAGCCTCCAGGATGGTGAAGCTTTTGACTGTTTCCCCCTTTCTTTTTTTTTTTTTTTGGGTTTCTTTTCTGTTGCTTGCACTGCTGAATTCCAGCGTGCTCCACATGCCTAGTTTTGGTCACGGAGGGAGCATGGCTTCATTCTTGCGGTCAGTCGTGTGGTGTTCTGCAATGGGATGGGCAGGCGTACAGAGTCACACTCGGTCAAAAACACATGGGTGCTCTTGGGTTTGTCGAACAGTGAAGCCTGGACAACTGCTGCCCACTTAAGAGGTCATGTGGATGTGTTGTTGCACTGAGGCTCGTGGTTGGGTTGAACTTTTTAAGACCTACTGTTACAGGAAAGCTTTGGGTTAAGTACAAATTAAGGAGTTAGTTGACTCAAAAATGAAAATTCTTTCATCATCAACTTACCCTCATGTCGTTCTAAAACCATAAGACTTTCGTTCATCTTCGAAACACAAGTGAAGCTATTTTTATTATTCTTTCATCATTTGCATACTTCAAAAAGTACACAAAAGACATAAAAGTAATCCATATGAATCACTTTAAATGATGGAGAGATTTAATTGAGACTTTTATTCACATATAAATATCGATTGATGCACATAGCACATCAAATATGGTAAATGGAAGCTCAAACTTGTACAGTGCACGAAAAGCCATACAGGTTTAGAACAAGGGTGAATAAATGATGATAATTTTCATTCTTGTGTGAACTATCACCTTAAGCTTTTTTTTTTTTTTTTTGATATTATCTGTAGAATATTGTTGATTACCACTGAAAATATTTTGAATTTGTCATTAAGTTGTCAAAAAAAAAAAAAAAGTACAGGAAGGAACTTACAATGGATGCAAATGAGTCACGTTTACGGTATACATTTTAGGACATCCTCAAACCTCAGTCATACAACGAAAATGCGTCATGTCTCAGACTAAAAGGATTCAGTCACTGGACAAAATGGCATCGCGCTGAAAGGCTTCAGGTCTCAGGAAAAACAACATCAGGTGTCAGGTCTTGTACAATTTGGCATCGGACAAAACAGCCTCAGACTAAAAGGCATCAGACGAAATGGACTCGGACAAAACAACCTCTGACAAAAAGGCATCAGACATAAAAGCATCAGATGAAACGGACTTAGAAAGAAGCGAATTGCCCCGCCTCAATGTGACGTCACATGCACGCAGTTTTCTAACTGTTAAATGTTACACTAAGTT
Organism: Ctenopharyngodon idella; assembly: GCF_019924925.1. Taxonomy (NCBI): domain Eukaryota; kingdom Metazoa; phylum Chordata; class Actinopteri; order Cypriniformes; family Xenocyprididae; genus Ctenopharyngodon; species Ctenopharyngodon idella. The sequence continues at coordinate 7,932,920 of NC_067231.1, forward strand.
GTACAAAACATATCGAATTATTTTGTAAATTTGTATTATTCACTAGTTTTATTTGTATGTTATGTATAAAAGGTTAGCTAAATAACACATTGCAACTAGCTTGCATTGCAAACTATTGTGAACACTTATGAAAATTAACCATGGTTTTATTATATTAAAAGTGTGGTAACTATGATTTTTTTTTGTCAGATTGATACTATTTGTATAACAATAATTTTACTATAAATACCATAATCTATAGTGTAACAAAACCATGGTTAATTTGTGGTTACCATGGTTAACTACAATAACCATGTTTTTTGTTTTATTTGTAGTAAAACCATGGTTAATTTTCATAAGGGAAGTAAAAAATCTTTCGAGCTAGTAGACTGCGTTGTTATAACCACAGCTGCTTTGTGTACAGAGGTTACCAAGGAAACGGCTTTATTTCTGCTGTTCCAGCGCCACCTACTGTCAGAGAGTCAATTACATTTTAATTCAGATAACTGCTGTTTTTCTGCAGACCAATGTGAAAATCATCATGTTCTTTTCTGTATATAACCTAACCAGTGTAACCAAGCTGTAAGAATAAAATATCATCATGTAGCCTATAGCTTACAGTACCTTTGCCCCCCCCCCAATATATATATATATATGTATATCTCATAACAATAACATAAAGAACATTGCTAAGGGATTACATAAATAGCCTACATTAATACCATCAATAGATAGATTCTACATAATTAATATGCACGCACATACACCTTACATCAATTTGGGTATAGTTACAGATAAATATAAAAAGGGGGGAGAAAGAAAAAGATAACTGAAGGATGGCATTATGATGGGATAAAACCCAATAGAAAGTTATACAAACAAACAAACAAACAAAAAAACGCCTTTTATTCTGATGCCGTTTTGTCTGAGTCCGTTTTATCCGATGCCTTTTCGTCTGAAGATTCTGAGGTAGTTTCGTCTGATGCCTAATTGTACGAGACCTGACACCTGATGTTGTTTTTCCTGAGACCTGAAGCCTTTCAGTCTGAGGCACAATGCCGTTTTGTCCGATGACAGAAGCCTTTTAGTCTGAGGCATGACGTCTTTTCGTTGTATGACTGAGGTTTGAAGATGTCTTAAAATGTACACCGTACACTTTAAAATACTCAAAATAACTAACCTTGTCTGTGTAAAGTTGGAGTTCTTTTTTACTTCAATGACATTTTACATAAGTATCTTTTAGATGATTCAACAAGAATACTAATAAGGGGCCTTTTGCATAGAAAAAAACAGCACCCATTGCATCAGTAATGCAGAACCAGAAGTTCATCTATAAAAAAGATCTTTAAAAAAGATGATTTTGTCATAGTTATTATGCTCAGTTTTGGTTCCCTTTTCTCTCGGTATGTTTAGTCACCTGTTTTTTTGTGTTCCTTTGTTCTTCTTTTCCACTTACTAATCAGTTGTCATGGACATGCATTTAACAATCACACCTGTCTGTATTTAGTTCATTATTATTGTGTATTTAAGTTACTCTGTTTCTCATATTCATTGTCCGGTATTGTTTGTAATCCTCTTGTTGGATTACCTGAGCATGCTTCATAAACACAGCTTTTATTTTGATATCATTTATCTTCTTCAACGTGACAGATTTAACTTAAATAATTCAGTGTTTACTGAAAAATTAGTATATGTGGTTTTACAAAAATGTTTCTTTCATAAATATATTGCGTTGTTTTACATTTTTGCTTTTAAATCCTACATTTCTTTATATTTCCAAAGCATGAGTGAAGATATGTTCATGTTGCATTCGCATTCTGTTTGAAGCTGGTAATCCTCCAACCCAGGCTTATTGGGAAAAACTTTACCTTTGGCGACATTTCTGCAAAAATTTGTATTACTTTGCTTCTTGCATGTTTTGTGACAATTTCAAAATGAAATGTAAGTGGCAATAAAAGCAAATGTGATGCGATCTGGGAAAACCCGTCGGATGTCACGATGGAACGTTTTCAGTAAAGTCAAAAAATAGGTCGAATGTCATTTTTTTTTTTTTTTGTCAAAATTGGGTTTTCATTATATTATCATTCTATAACATCTTGTCTATCATCTCTGAAAATATCTTGGCAAGGCTGTCTTTTTCTAATGTTATAGAACACACCCAGCAGAGGTAAAAAAAAACAAAAAAAACAAAACGGCCATAGCTTTCCCTTTCTTAACACTACAAAGACAGTTCACCTATCGAAATAAACCACATTACATGTACAATAAAGGTGTATTAATGCAAATTTCCCGCCAGTCCTTTATAAACTATGCCACGCAAAGATTTTTTTTTCTAATACAACGTTATCGTGAGAGCACAAGAGCACAAGAGAACAACGGAGCTATAATGAACCCACATGTTCTAATTATGTGTTTATGAAGGTAGGAACACACCAAGCCGACGGTCGGCTGTCGGGCAGTTTTTGTTCGTTGGCCGACTAAGTTTTCTCAGTGTGTTCCGCACCGTTGGCTGAAGTTGGTCCTCGTCAGCTTTTTTCCGGCCGATTCCACATGTTGAATCGCCGTTGGAGCTCGTCAGGCCATCTGATCATTCTGATTGGCTGTTCAGCTACTGCCACCTGCTGGTACGGAAAGGCATTTCATCTTACGCAGGCGCAGAACGGACATGCTACTTGGCCGTCGGCTGTCGAGCGTCGGTTTGGTGTGTCAGGGCAACTTTGGACCCAGACGCTGCCGAGGTGAGCCAACCCCGCAGTCTGCTTTCGTCGCCACTAGTGCGTCGGCTTGGTATGTTCCTGCCTTTAGAGGTTGAATTTAAATCAAATACTGCCAAACTGACCATACTACTTCTGAATAGGATGTCTACTTCATAAAATATATGAAAATATGGAAATGTATGGTTCAGATCACTCAAATAAACGGAGGCGCCCTTAAATGGTCAGATATGGAGCTTGGGTGTCATCTAGTGAAAAGGTTTGGTACTGCGCCCAAAAAAAAAAATCTTACTGAAAGCTCATTTTTGAAATATTTCAACCTAAAATTTGGAATGTTGACATTTTTGGCTTTTATTTTCTTGCAGTTTAAGAGTAAAACATGCTTTGTAATATATTATTATAAAATATAAACAATTATATTTTTACATTTTCATAAACTTAAACTTCTATAACTTATTTCACTTTCATAATTTATTTCACTTCTACAATAATCTGACAAGTGTCTTCTTTATAACAAGACCAACCTTAGGTCTATATTCCATAGCATTCTTGAATTACAACCATTTATGTTTGGATAGTGCATTTTCATGTGTGTGAAAAAAGGGGGTGACTACGGAGCTCCGGACATGACATGCAGGTAAAAAAATAGTAGGCTAAATGCGCATATCATGCGCATGATTTATAAATCGAGGGAACGAAATAGTACATCGTGTGCACGATTTAGTAAATTGAGCTAATGAATTAGTAAATCGTGCGTACGATTTTGTAAATCGAGGGAACGAATTAGTAAATCGTGCGCACGATTTAATTTTTTTTCTTGCATGTCATGTACTGGGCTCCGTAGGTTATTTAAACCTGTTTTTCTCAAAATTCCGTTCCTGAAAATTAGAGCGCTCAGCCGACTTCAGATAACCATAACTTTGGTTACAGACAAGCTATGAAAGAAGTAAAAATAGGGCTCGGATCCAGCTTTCATATGGTATTGAAACCTGTAATAGGTAAAATTTCACCATACGATGGGTTTTCGCAGATCACATCACAAATCCAAAACAGAATGTGAATCAGGCAATGTTTTATTACATTGGTTATTGTTCGTATCATGCCAGTTTGGAAATGAAATATCTAGTGAGTGCTCTATCATTTTAAAAATAATATAGCATTTACACCACACCCTTCTCTAAACCTAAGAAACTGCCATTTTGGCTTGCTTCTACAAGTCACTGAGCACTTTGCATCACAAGTGCAATACTCTACCAGGTGAGCTACAGAGCAAGTTTACCACACCCGAAAAGCTACATGGAGAACCACATGAAAATAAATCTCTGTTAATCATTAATCTGCCCCTGTAATCATAATTTTGCAATCTGTGTGAAAAGGAATAAAAGTTGGTGTTTTGCCAATAGTGTTGCTGCTGGCAACTACAGTGAAGTATATAGAAACGTTTTTGGATATTTGCAGAAATTAAGGTAGAGGCTAGTTTGTTTGTTTTTTTTTAATGAGAATTTTTTGAAATCCTCAGGTCCCATCTACTGTGATTACACAGAAAAGTGTGACCAGTACAGTTCCTTTAAGAATAGCCCTGTATTTAAGCAGATGTTCAGAAAGCGAACAGCAAGGCCCATTTTTCCATAGAGTCGCTCAAGGCAACAACCAGATACGTTCATGGCCCGTAGTACATTATTATGCATATTACATGGCTATTTGCCAAACAAATAAATAAATGTACACGAAATATTGATTTTAATTAATTTTTTTTCTTATGTGAGACAAAAGAGAGCACAGAGTGATGCGACAAACATGAAACTAGCACAGTTAGTAGGAAATCAGTTACTTGGGACAACGATCAGTTATACAGTTTAGCAGTTATTATACACATATATTTTACTGCAGAATGCCACCATTCACCAATCTTAACGACCTATTCCACATTAAAAAAGTTGTTTATATAGCATTCATTTGCCAACACTGGTAGCATCAAAAGTAAAATATGATAATTCATTATTGCATTATTTATGCATGGCCTGTCAGTGTTTATTTTGTGGTAATGACCAGCTGACTGTACATTTTACTTTTCATATTTTTCATTGTTGTTTGAAGGTTTTGAAGTACTAATTTCCATTTGCATTTCAGCATATGGCCTGTTTTTTATGGTCTATGCAAATGAAACCATAATATGATGCCAATTATCAGTCAACATTAATCAGATGTGTTCAGGAAAGATGCATGTAATATGCAAATTTTGGTAAACAAGTATCACATAAAGCTGTCTCGCTATGGGCCAATCATATTTCCACATAATTACCAATACACATGAGTTATTTATACGTCTGTTGCCATTTTTCAAGCCACCGGTTGTTCTTGTCAAACATGCGGTGTCTTTTATGTTGCGTGCGACTGTGTAACTACATCAGGACTTTGCGCGGTGATTGATTCATTACTCTGGGAAGGCGAGGGAGCCAATGAAAACAAACTCGGTGCGTAGACACCAAAAACATATTGATGAATACCAGCACCAGTGTCTCATTGAAATTGCGTGAGTAAATTGGGCAGAACATGACAGATGTGGCACTGTAAATGACTGAATCACAGCTCTCTGCTTGGTGTCATCGCAGCAGTGATTAGAACACGTCCGTGTGCCACCCCTCCTCTTCATTGAGTATGGATTGGAGCTGCCTGCAGCTGAATAGAGCCCCCGCAGGTCCCATCAACATCCAGAACATTATGGAAGGGACGGAGCTCAACACAGAGAGTGACAAAGAGAGTTAAATGTGGCGCTTTGTGATTTCAGGCTATTTTCAGAGCTGTTGTTCTTGGGAATCCAAGAACAGAAATTTCAGTAGATACACTGTAGATAAAGGCAGCTTGCTTCTTTTAGAACAATTTTTGTTGAATTTTTTTTTTACTGCGTGTATTTGTTAAAAATGAGTATGCATTTTTAATGTTACTTATGCTTTTTCAATGTTAAGATTCTTTTCTGAAAGGATTAGTTCACTTCAGTATTAAAATTTCCTGATAATTTACTCCCCCATGTCGTGCAAGATGTTTATGTCATTCTTTCTTCAGTCAAAAAGAAATTAAGTTTTTAAGGAAACCATTCCATGATGTAGTGGCGTATGCAGAAGTACCGTTATAGGGCGAAAAACTCCATCTCATTTTCTCCTCCAACTTCAAAATCGTCTGACGTCATTATTTTCCTTTTTTTTAGTTTTATTTTTGTATAGGCTGTTTGACTTAGTCTTTGCATGTTCGCTTTGTAAAGACTTGCTCAGTAGCCTACTTCCGCCTACGTCACACGTGACCTTTCCAATGTGATTACGTAATGCGTTGACACTACATAGGAGGGCCATTTTAACATTCAAGCACAAGAAAGCGCAAAATTTCTGAAAATGTACTTTCCTTTGCATTTTTTCTCATTTACTTCAAATTTCATAGCTAAAATATTTTTGCCAAAAAATGTAAACAGCAGTGTCTCTGTCAGTATTAGTTTTTAACAGTTAGTGCAAATATTACTTTATTTTAGCTTAAATAACATCAAAATCTTGCACTGAACAACACTGTACTGAACAAATGTAATCCCTGAATAAATTAGTACATTATTCTATTTCTTGCCAGACATTTGGCAGTGCTTCTGCTCACACAGCTGAGCCACAATTGTCCAAGATGCCGTTTGAGCATCGGTAACGTTTATTGGTAGCATTGCACGCGTTTCGGTGGTTTAAATCGACGCTCGCGACTTGCGCGAGTGCTTTTACTGTAATTTAGGCAAGCGCGCTTATAATAGAAGCGTTGTGGTCACGGCACACATGTGGTGCGGCACGCTTGTTTTTCGAGGGGCGGCTATGCCGCGGCGAGATGAAAACATCTCAACTTTTCAGAATGGCGCAAGCACACCGCAGGTCATGTGACAAGGACCAAACAATGAGCTTCGGCCTTTCCTTAACAGCATCGAAAGCTCAGCCGAACAGCTGTACAGGGCAGATTTTTATTTCTCATATCCATAAGTATATCTAGTAGTAGAGCTAATGCAAGGACTAGAAGTCAATTTTTCATTTGCTGAAACTTCCTCGTCATCGTGGAGAGCGCAGTTCATGGTTGCATAGCAACGACAGACGCCACGGGAGCGAAAGCGCTTTGGAAAGAAGGAGAAAGCAGAGAAAGTGTAGAGCCTTTTGAAGCTGCATTTAAACTGCAATTTGGACCTTCAACCCGTTGTACTCTGTTGAAGACCGTTGGACCCTGAAGTCCACTATATAGAGAAAAATCCTGGAATGTTTTCCTCAAAAACCTTAATTTCTTTTTAACTGAAGAAAGAAAGACATGGGGGTGAGTAAATTATCAGGGAATTTTAATTCTGAAGTGAATTAATCCTTTAATATGCCAATAAAAATACTGCAGGCTTTCTCCAGCTCTTTATCACTTAATTAAAATTAAGCACAACAAAACGACAGTTCGTCCCCTTGGAGTTATAAGCTTCCATCTGCATTCTGAGCTTCAAAATTATCTTAAGTCTGCATTCGATGCATCCTCGATATCAAGAACACATCCGGGTACTATCATGCGTCCTCCGTACTTGCGTTCTTGAGTACTGGAATTGAACTTTGACTGTTGATGACGTAGTACAAGAACACAAGGATGCAAGATTGCTTAAGAACGTGTATTGAGAAACGGTCACATACTTTTGGCGTAGAATATAAATAGATTGATATCAGTTTCCTCTTCTCACTCGCTAATGTGAGAAACTCTGCTCACAGCGATTCTAGTATGGAAGAAAACAGATGCCCTGGCTTTCCAAAAAACAAACAAACAAGCAAACAAACAAAAGAAACCTTTAGTCACACTTTATATTAGATATCTTTAATTATGTAAACTATTTATTTTAACTATTATGTTCATTTGTAGTGGAAACAGAGGTGGACAAACTCCATTACATTGTGTTTATTTGACAAGATAATGCTAATACACATTTCTGAAAGGACTTCAGTTAACATTATTAGCCCAACTACGTTTTTGCATGCTAAATAACATTATTGTCGAACTTTACCTATGTGTTAGTGGTGTATCCACAAGGCTATGCAACTTGGCAGGCAAATAATAAAAAAATAAAAAATAATTTGACTGACCATACTTCATACCAGTGTTAATTTTGACAGCAAATTTTGATTTAGTTTTAGTCATAGTCTTTTGACTAAAATGGCATTTAGTTTTAGTCTAGTTTTAGTTGAATAAGTATAACAAGATTTTAGTAGATTAAATCGAATAAAATTCAGTACTTGTGCTGTGTGCGCACAGAAAACCGGATTGAATTGAGTTCTCTTTTGTGTCATCACCCTTTTTCAGACTTATCCGCATGTCTGCTCTTCTCTCTCTCTTTCTCTCTCTCTCTCTCTCTCTCTCTCTCTCCCAGACATTTACATTTTTGAGTGTTTTATGAGACATGCAGCAAGTATGCCAACTTATGTCCTGCCGGGTAGATCAGCACATTACAATTCAAATCTCATGCAGGACATCAGTTCTGACTGGATCTTTTCCCAAATCGTCCCTCCCTAACATTTTTGTCTCATTTTTATTAATATTCAGATTTTTGTCAGTGTTTGCCATTCAGATCTGTTTTTTATCTGTAATATGATTCGTTTTAGGCAAACAAAGCAAAACACTTAAAATGAAATGAATATATCTTTTAAATGTAATCTTTTATTTAATCTTTTTTTTCTATCTATTTTGCCATCAACTGATCAGTGTTCAAAAAATGCTTGGAAATCATTGAACTTAATGTGACCCTACAAGAGTGATTACTGATAGGCTGAAAAACAAAACAAAAAAAAAAACAAACAAAACAAAAACGTTTTAGAGAAGAAAAAAAATCATCCACTGACTTTCAAAGCGGCTACATAGAAACGACTTTCTACTTCGAGAACCTTGATAGAAATGTAGTGGAATAAAAATTACGATATGTTTTTCAAATGTAGTGAAGATAAAGTAATAATACTCAGGTACTCAAAAAGTAACAGTACTCAAGTAAATGTACTTCGCTACTGTCCACCTCTGTGTGCAAAACACTTTTGCTGCTATTGAGGTGGGATACGGGTAAGGTTAGGGACAGGTTTCACTGTATTGTTAGGTTTAAGGGTGGGTTAAAGGGTAAGGAAAGGATCAACAGTATAATTTTAGATATAATTACATTAATTACAGCTGTAAATATATGCAGGTATTTTTTTTAAATATAAGTACAATGTAAAACATGTACACAATAAGTGCATTGTATCAAATAATTAATTTAATTTAATGTTAGGTCATAGTTGTAATGTAGTTCATGTCACACCTCCGCGAGGCACAGGGCCCTAAATCGTGGTTGGTGCGCATTATACATTGCGTGATTTTCTGCGAATTGGTAAACTCTGACTGCTGAAAACCTGAAGACTGGCTGTGACATTCGACAAGTAGCATCCAGACTGAAAATCTGGGGGAAAATCCAGCCTTAATCTTTACAATGTAGTATTGGTTATTGCAAAGTAGCATTTCTGCTGACGTTGATGGTTACTGTACACCTTCGTACCTTATTTACCCCAAAGAGTGCATATCAATACCTTAAAGACACATATTGTAACTAAAGTGTGCATACTGTATTAGTTGCTAAATGGTACAGATTAGTATCTTTTGAAAAGGGTACAACTCCAGCGACAGATTTTGTACCATTCTTTCCTCAGAATGTACAATGTCTAACCTAAATATGCTTCTGTGAAATTCACTTAAAAATTTGATGTCTTAAGGCTGGACTACACTATGCGAATTTTATAATCTGAATATATTTTAAAAACAACCCAAATTCCGGAAATGTTGGGACGTTTTTTAAATTTAAATAAAATGAAAACTAAAAGACTTTCAAATCACATGAGCCAATATTTTATTCAAAATAGAATATAGATAACATAACAAATGTTTAAACATTTGTTGAGAACATTATTATAAACATTAATGTTGAGAAGTTTTACACTTTTATCCACTAAATGAGCTCATTTCAAATTTGATGCCTGCTACAGGTCTCAAAAAAGTTGGCACGGGGGCAACAAATGGCTGAAAAAGCAAGACATTTTGAAAAGATTCAGCTGGGAGAACATTTAGCAACTAATTAAGTTAATTGATATCAGGTCTGTAACATGATTAGCTATAAAAGGGATGTCTTAGAGAGGCAGAGTCTCTCAGAAGTAAAGATGGGCAGAGCTGTGAAAGAGTGCATATAAAGATTGTGGAATACTTTAAAAACAATGTTCTTCAATGTCAAATTGCAAAGGCTTTGCAAATCTCATCATCTACAGTGCATAACATCATCAAAAGATTCAGAGAAACTGGAGAAATCTATATGCGTAAGGGACGTCGGTAAACACAATCCGCCGTGTCATCTGCAGATGCCAACTAAAGCTCTATCATGCAAAAAGGAAGCCATATGTGAACATGGTCCAGAAGCGCCATTGTGTCCTGTGGACCAAGGCTCATTTAAAATGGACTGTTTCAAAGTGGAAAAGTGATCTAAGGTCAGACGAGTCCAAATTTGACATACTTGTTGGAAATCACGGACGCTGTGTCCTCCAGGCTAAAGAGGAGGTAGACCTTCCAGCGTGTTATCAGCTTTCAGTTCAAAAGCCAGCATCTCTGATGGTATGGGGGTGCATAAGGTATGGGCAGCTTGCATGTTTTGGAAGGCACTATAAATGCTGAACGGTATATAAAGGTTTTAGAGCAACATATGCTCCCCTCCAGATGACGTCTATTTCAGAGAAGGCCTTGTGTATTTCAGCAGGACAATGCAAAACCACATACTGCAGCTATTACAACAGCTATTACAACAGCACCAAAACTCCAGAAACTCATAACCTCGATGCCCAGACGTCTTCACACTGTTTTGAAAAGAAGAGGAGATGCTACACCATGGTAAACATGCCCCCGTCCCAACTATTTTGAGACCTGTAGCAGGCATCAAATTTGGAATTAGCATTTGTGCATACAATTGTAAAATTTCTCAGTTTAAACATTTGTTATGTTATCTATGTTCTATTGTGAATAAAATATTGGCTCATGTGATTTGAAAGTCTTTTAGTTTTCATTTTATTCAAATTTAAAAAACGTCCCAACATTTTCAGAATTCGGGTTGTACTTGCAACTTTGTAAATGGTTACAGAGACAATCTGGGACTCTTACACTAAACAATTAGGATCACACACTACACTACCAGACTTTCAAGTTGTTCCAGAAACAACAAATTTACACAGAAAAGTGCATCACTGGAATCAGTCTCAAACTTGAATTATTATGAATGCATTACAAAAAAAATGGCATTTGTGCCCATCATACACTTGATTTTCTGTGAAATACGTCAATTCCGACTGCCAAATATCTGCACGCTGGCTATGACTTTCGGCAACTAGTGATGACTCGTTCAGACTGCAACTGGGAAAAAATGTGTGCAAAAATTGTGTAGTTCATTCTAGCCTTTAGGTGTGGAAAGTTGGCTGGAGTTTTTATTTTTAATTCAGAAAGTAATCCATTCTCCTTGTGTTATAAATGTTAACTGATGAAGTACAGCACTGGTTTCAAGAGGAAAATATAGCCTCATCTCCATGGTTACACTGTCTCAGATGCACAAACTGATTTTAACAATGTGTGTGTGTGTCAATGGATATTACGCCCTTCCATTTTTAACCTAATTAATTGGAGCATAAGAAGCGGGAATAAAATATGTCCAAAAGGGAAGTCCAAAGAAAGACTGTGGCTGTCTCCTACAGCTGTAAAGGACATAATGATACTTACTGGTGACATTTGTTACAATCCAACTGGATCAACCTTCAAAAATTCCTGGCGAAAGAGACGTGGATTTTTCAATTACAGAGCAAGTCTTTTTGTCCTTCACTGGGAGCTTTTTAAAAACGATTTCTTTTTAAATGGAACGTAATCAGTGCACGGTAAAGTGAGCCCGCTCATGTGAAAATGTGACAAAATTTATCACTCCCTGATGTTTGGTACTCCCACAACACAGTTTTCAATAGTGCCTTCATCAAATTCCCTGCCATAATTCATTTTTAAACTCCCATTAACTCTAGCGCCTGACACACATTTCCAACAGCAGCTATAGCAACCCACAGTAAGTTTTGAAAATCAATGTTGACAAATTGCTGTTAAAGTTTCACACAATAGAAGAAGTGTTACTTTTTCTGTCAGTCTTTGTCTCAGGCAATGTTCTCCTCTGATCACACTCTGTGTTTGTTGTATCTGTGGTGTTTTGCGAGGGTTGTCCCCCTCTTTGAAACTGCACTGTGAACATCTTCCTCTGCATTGTTTACTGTGGTTTGCATGTTTCTCGCCTCAACCCACTTTTCAGATGTATGGGCACAACGGTGTCTTATGTAGTAGCTACTGGCCAATGTCCCGATCATCCAATCTCAAGCCATATATCAGAACTCATTTGACACTAGATAAAACCACAAACAGTTCTCTCCTCTCACGCTCTTTGTTCTAATACAATCTCCCATCTTGGCAGCCGCAAATATTTTCAGGCATTTGTAATTGATACTGTAACGACTTCATGAATGCTGATGCTTCAGGAGAATATCTCAAGTGCTCCGTTGAGACAAACGGATCTTTCAGTGAAAATGTTTTTGGAGATGTTTTTTTTGTTAATTTTCTTTCGGCAACATCATTCCACTGCAGTTATGTTAATCTTAGTATTACAAAACAACTCTTCTGTATCATTTTTGTACGGGTCTGTTTATGAGTTTGTTAGCTTTAGTCTGAAAATTTTGATAGTTGATGCATAACATGTCCATGGACAGTAAAGGGTTAGTTCACCCAAAAATGAAATTTCTGTCATTAATTACTCACACTCATGTCGTTCTACACCCGTAAGACTTTCGTTCATCTTCGGAACACAAATTAAGATATTTTTGATAAAATCCGATGGCTCAGTGAGGCCTCCATTGCCAGCAAGATAATTAACACTTTCAGATACCCAGAAATCTATAAAGACATATTTAAAACAGTTCATGTGACTACAGTGGTTCAACCCTAATGTTATGAAGCGACGAGAATTCTTTTTGTGCGCCAAAATAACTAAATAATGACTTTATTCAACAATATCTGGGCGATTTCATTTTTTTTGTTTACTGAAATCACGCGACTTTTGCAGTTTGATACACACTCCAAACCACTGATTCGAAACAAAACATTCGTAAAGCTCCGAAGCTTCATGAAGCAGTGTTTTGAAATCAGCCATCACTAGATATTGTTGAATAAAGTCATTATTTTGTTTTTTTGGCGCACAAAGTATTCTCGTCACTTCATAACATTAAGGTTGAACCACTGTAGTCACATGAACTGTTTTAAATATGTCTGAGTAGCTTTCTGGGCATCTGAAAGTGTTAATTGTCTTGCTGTCAATGGAGGCCTCACTGAGCCATCAGCGTGGGTGTGGAACGACACGGAGAATCCAGCAAAAACAGTCTTTAACAACACTTATAACACTTAAATAACAACACTTTATAACACTTAGGAAACACAGGAAATACATCAAATAACCATGTAAACCTCAAACGACAATCAACACTGAACAAAAAACTAGGAGAACCGAAGGCTTAAATACACAAGGGATGCTAATCAACAGAAACTGAAACAGGTGCATAACAATCAGTAACCAAGGAAACTAACTAGCAGGAAAATAGGAACAATAGAAACAGGTACAGGAACAAGAACTAAACCAAAACAGAACACACACATGACAGTATAAGGGAAAGTGTATATTAATTTATAACATGGTCTGTCTGAATACTCAATTCTGATTTGCTTGGTGTGCATTAGAACCGTGTAATGCACAGGTTGTTCCCATCAGTTTAATCACTGTTCTATATTGATGCATTGCCTTCAGTGAAGCACATGCGCACACAGTAACATTCAGGACAGAAACTTGTTGTCAACACTGCCCTGCCACATTTATGAATAAAGTAGCTTTGTTACCAAATTGCTACATTATGTTTCTCAGTGAAGAGGTGGTAACATCACTGAGTTTGATTAAACTCACAGCTTCACTATTAGTATAGAGACACTACACAGATGCAGTCAGATTTTTTGCTGCAAACATCAATAACAGCTTTTTGTTAGTTCTGACAAGTGATCATGGTTTAAGCTGCATGTTGTGCATTAAAATTGTGTAATGCACACCATATTATTCTTGTGAAATGGTCCTTTGGTGTGACAAATTAATTTTTAAAAATACAAATATTCAATGAAGTCTCAGTTAATGTCATAAAATGTCATAAAAGCTCCAGGCATAATTTTAAATGTTTTGTGGAGTATAGCATGTCACACAGCAGGACATGTTGGCTGTCCAAAAGTTTTGCATGTCAACTATATATAGTTTTAACCTTCAGCTTTCTTTTTGGAAAAATGCATGTTGAGCAGTATGTAATTTTAACCACTCTTGTATGTGTAAATTGCCAGCTTTAGTAGTGTAATTGGCAGCGTTTTGAACTTCTGATTCAATCCAGACCACAATCATTGAAAAGAACACACAATGACGCAGCTCTTAACTGTGTTTAATATAAGCTGGGCATTTTCTTCCACTGGAGACTGGTACACTACCAGCAGGTTCTTATTAATTTTTTTCCCCTTGCCATATACCGAAACATAACTGTAGGGAACTGCCTGCAGTTAGTTCCCAGTGTTCATTTCACAATGTTGCTGAATTGTTTTCAGCAGGTTTTTGTGTTTTTTTGTTTGTGAAGGATTGATAAATGTCTTAAGAAGGTTAACTCTCTGACCCTTGACCATGTCTTGTGACCTCTGCTTTTCTGTGGGTGTGTTTAGATAGACAACAGGGAGCTGTCACTGCCAATGCAAAAGTGATTTTTGTCTTTACACATAGTTACTTCTTTAGAACCACCATAATATTACGATGGTGAGTTGTTCATGGGTGAGGATCACTTGCACTTTCTGTTGTTTGCCTAGTTTAGTATGACTCATATATGAGTCATACTTTTAAGAAGACACACTACTTTTATGATCAAATTTATCAGATAAAATGGTAACACTTTACAATAAGGTTCATTTGTTAACATTAATGTATTAATTAACATGAACTAACAATGAGCAATACATTAGTTACTGTATTTGTTAATATTTGCTGTTCATTGTTTGTTCATGTTAGTTCACAGTGCATTAACTAATGTTAACAAGATAACAAGGTTTGACCTCTGCCTTTCTGTCCTGATGGCTTGGTTTCTCACAGAGAAATATTTAGCTGGATATAACCGATGCACTTGTACAGTGCATCAGTTATAATGAAGTCTTGTGAAGTCTTATGAACTAATAAGCAAAAGCTTTGATCATTTTATCAAAAGAAACATTGTATATGTTCACTGAGTTTGGATGGAATCGCATTTATCGTACCCACGTGTTGAAAAGAAAATGTCCTCCCTTGGCATTTGAGACTTGGCCAAACAGAACAAGGAGTTTCTCTGAGATCCAAGAGGCCAATTATGCCCCTTTGCAGCATGTAGCAGCCCCAGTGGTCCCTAAAATTAAACCACAGAAATTGCAGTGCAACAGTTTTTCGCCCAAAATAATATTAGCTATCAGATGTATTAATGTAGAAATTGACATTGATACAATTTGTAAACTGAACGTTAACCTCCTACATTTCTCCATGTTCTCTCTGAATTGTCTCACACTAATGTCATTGTAACAATTTGCTTGTTTCAGTTTCATTGACACAAGCAGATTGAATAAAACTTTGGTTGTTACAACTTTAGTTTTTTAAAGGTATGCAGTTGCCACTCCTATAAAGAGCGTGGTCTCATTAGAAAAATGTACCTGTGGGAACGTTTTCAAAAAAATCTCTGCAGTTACAATGTGAAATGTCCACTGAGTGGTATGGAGCCCCGCACATGACATGCAAGAAATAAAATTAAATTGTGCGCACGTTTTAGTAAATCGAGGGAACGAAATAATAAATCGTGTGCACGATTTAGCCTACTATTTTTTTCCTGCATGTCATGTCCAGGGCTCCGTAGAGTGGCGCCAAAAGCATGTTCAATTTTTTGCCGGAACAGATAAACGTGAATATGGTACGTTTTTATGACTTTGGTTTTTATATGAATCACCACAGTTCTGATTTGAAATTTTGTCCGGTGAGTGGCGCTAAAAGTGTAATGCTCCATTATTTTTTAAAATAATGTACCACTGACACTACGCCTAAACCTACCCGATAGTGTTAACAAAAGCAAATGTGACATAAAAAACATCCGTAATCGTGCTGTTTTAGCTTGTTGTGAGGCTTCCTCGTCCTAAATACAACTCCGTATCAGCTGAGCTACCAAGCAAGGTTGTTATGTCAGAAAAGCGAAATATATGGAGCTGGTTAAATGATGCAAAGTCTGTGCACTTTGGTAAAAAGCATTTTGAAGTCATAACATAATATTGTGCAAGGAGACGTGAAAACAAGCCTTTATTAATCCATAATCTGACCCTGTAAACGTAACTGTGTATGAAAACGATTAAAAGCGTTTGCTGTTTTACTGCCTCTAGTGTTCATTTCTGTTGGAATCTGCAGTGATTTGTACGTATTGGTAGCCTACGTATTTTTGCGACTCGCAAAAACGTTCCCACAGGTACGACTTTCCATGAGACCAGGTTGCCTATAAATAACAAAAATGAAAATTATACCATAATTTACTCACCCTCAAACCATCCTAGGTGTATATGACCATCTTCTTTCAGATGAACACTATCAGAGTTATATTAAAATACATCCTGGCTCTTCCAAGCTTTAGTCATATGCCAGAAGCTAGTGATTATAGTTTATCAAGTTTTAAATATAGATATTTTCTTACAAAAACCCATTGCTTCACTTCAGAAGGCCTTTTTTTAACCCCCTGGAGCTGTATGGATTACTTTTATGATGGATGGATGCACTTTTTTTGGGCTTCAAAATGCCACGCCCCCTTTCACTACCATTATAAAGCTTAGAAGAGCCAGGATATATTTTAATATAACTCCGATTGTGTTTGTCTGAAAGATAGTCATATACACTTACGGCTTGAGGGTGAGTAAATCATGGGATGATTTTCATTTTTGGGTGGATAGTTAAGCTCTCAAAAAAAGAGTGCCAACAGTATTTTAATCAAATCTTAATCAATTTAACAGAATCTCCTAAATGATCATACTTTTTGTGTAGAGATGATGTGTGCAAACTAGCTGTTTGCTTTGTTCTGTACACATTAAACAGATTTAATGAAACTGCTATTGTTCCTAATTTTATCTTGAGTGATTTGATTGTTGACATTTCTGTAAATAATCAAACAGAATGGTAATAAGCACTAAGAGAAGTGAGAGCCCTATTTAGCTGCAGTGTGTACTGTATGTAGCCATTGACTATTAAATTCAGCACATCAACACCCAGTGTCACATGAGACCAATTGAGCCTGAGCCATCTTGCACAGCTTAGCTCTAAGTGATGAAAGTAATGTAAGAATAGTTCTTAACTAGTGTGAAATCATGATGCACTTTGAAATTAAAGGTATGTCTAAGAGGGTCTAATTAGGAATAAACATCATGTAAATGTCCTGAAATGGACATTAGCTTTTGGTTGTGTAATAGAGTCCCTCCCGGGTGCCCCATTCTGTCTGAGATTACAGAGAGAGTTGCGTGGGTTTTTCTCTCTCCTGAATGCACCAGAACATGGAATATTTAAAACCGACTTTCTCTGTCTTTGCCAGAGTCTGTTTCTCCACTCTCTTTAGTGCTGCTCTGAAACAGACAGCAGAATTCCCTCTGATCTGCCATGCTGCTGGAGCGCACAGCACAATCTGTTGTATTTCGCTCTACTTTCCAGACTTGCAAGTCAGCAGCAAAGTTAGCAAAATACAACAGAGGCAGCTCTCTCCTGTGGAGGCCTCGAGTCATGAAGACTATTACAGATGCACGGCAGGGTTCTCACTCCCGTTGCTCCGGCGGGAATGATTTTCTCCAGCTGAGTCTCTCTCCTTGTCAACAGCTCATCAGGACTGTCTCAAACAAAAGACAATTGGCCCACCTGATATGTGGCCTTGATAGTTGTGAGAAATCGTCTGTCTGTCTATTTGTTTGAGTGTCTATCTGACTCCCTGGGTATCGATTCATCTCATTCCCACTGGAACAGCACATAGTTCCTTTCTTATAAATAGTTTTTGACTTATTGTAGCTAGGATGGTATGATGGAATATCACAGGTAGAAAGGTGTTAACCTCTAGAGATTTTGCTAGACCATTCATACCACAGTAGATTTTTGCAGCTCTTGCTGAATTAGAACTTAAATGTAGTTGTTGGGCACAAACTTAATTGAGAATTGTTGCCAAGGTGCAAATTGAAATAAAAGCTAAAATATAAACAAATAACAAATGTCTTGCAAAAAGGGCACTTATCCAGTCAGAAGCCAAAAGGGCAGGTGCTTGAGCACCACTTGCGGTCTATCTTTGAACATGTCTGCCTGCTTGAGTTTTGTCAACTGCCGGAGATGGCACAAAATTTGACAGAGGCAGCCACCTCATAATTCTCTATGCAGGAAAAACCCTGGATAACACACTATGTTTAGTCCACTGTCTTTTGCAGTTTGGGCTACTACAGTATGTGACTGTCACATCAAACTAATACTGAGTGCTATTGGAAGGGTCTTTTGGCACTTTTTTAAGGTTGATATCACTCCGCAATATCATTTGTGAGGCGAAGAAACAATAATATGTCTCTTGTCAGGTGCTGAGGTAATACAGCCAGCTGTTATTCAGCTTGTCATTCCCACTTGCCGCTATAACTGAGCACATAAGTCTTTCTTATATATTTGTACAGTGTATATTTCTTATTTTTCTGTCTCCATTCCTGTATGATACATATCCCATAGTTATCCACAGTTATTGTTGCTAGCCCTACATTAAATTCATGGTATCAGCTTTGAAACTCTAAAATGCTTTTATCTTCTTGGCTAATACCATGTTGGTACAGGTTTATTGTAGTAACAAAAACTATAGTAACTCTATTTTTTGGCAGAAACTATTGTTACCATGGTACAAGTTTGTGAGGATTAAAGAAAACAACTCAAAGCATCATACTGAGTGACATTTTATTTCAGTTCAAATTGCATGTTACTGATTTTATCAGACTTTGTTCATTGTTAAAGGGTTTGACAGTGTGCATGTTTGTGTACACGTACTATTCATTTGTCTTCAAGTATTGTTCGTTCATTCTTCTGTAATACTTTTTAATGAGGAAAAATGTGCACATTTATTATCATTTATAATACAGATGTAGGATTGTTGCGGTTCTTGATATAGCAATCCAGCCTAACGGTGCCCAATAGCACTCTAGTTGTGACACCAAAATAGTTGAGACATGCCTAACACCACTCTAGTTGTGAATATGATTATAATATAAAAAAATAAAAATAAAACTTTAATTTTAATATATTGCATAATGTGGCATATTTGTTGTTATTACATTGTTATTATAATGTAATAGTCTGCATATCAATGTACAGAGGGAGAAATTGTTATATAAAAATGATCTAAAATTAAAAATGTAAAAAGTAAGCCAGTACAGTATATTTATGTTATGGCTGTTAGCGAAGCACAAGCTTATGTCTTGCCATAAATTAGTCTGAAAACTTCAGTCTGAAAGTCAAATCTGCCGCATATGAAGCAAAATCTGAAGAATTCCTCAAAGGCAATACACAGTCTGTTTTACATCATAACACATCACATCATGAAATATTTATAGTTTCTTTTCGGGTGTGAAATTCTATATCTTGCACCCTGGAGTATATAGTAACACTTCCTCAGGGGTCTCTAGACACGTCTGTCTCCTGCTGTTTATCAGCGTTATCACTCTGATGGATGCTTGCGGTCCTCTCAGCATGATTGGGCATGTTTCAAAAGGCAATGCCTCACTTTCACTCCTCATGGTCTCTTTGGGAAGCGCTGGGCGGAGAAAAATTGCAGAAGCATCCAATAGGACGCAGTTTGGCTGCTGAAGTGCTGCGTTGTTCATCTATATGGAATATAGATGAACATGTTGTGTTGCTTGTCAAGCCACTGGTCCTGTCATTTTCAGGTGACCTCTTGATGCAGCATTTCATTTACACAGATGCGAATCTTTAAACCTAAACTCTATACCAGACACAAGTAGTATGTCAAAAATAAATCACTCCCATGGGAAAACACATAATTCACTTCATTATCCCCATCCATCTGAAATAGAATGATTTTATTCCCACTTCACAGATTTCTTATGGATATCTGATCTAAATATTCTTTTCTTTCTAACCAGTACAGTATACAGTATATCGTCGCTGTTGGGCGAAAACCTTGTATCTCTGGTTCTACATGGTGTTTAAAGTGGTGGCACAACATGGTGTTTAATTATTTAAAAACTAAAGTGTTTTTTTTTTTTTTCTCCATTACCTGAAAAGTATAGCGTTTTTGGAGATACAAGGTTTCTGCCTGATATCAATGATACATTTGTAAAAATATTAACTATTATTTGTAAAATTATTTACCTATCCTGTAAAATATATTTATATAATTTTGCATACAACATATGTATTATATGGTTAATTGAGTCACAGAGGAGCCAAAATCAATTCAACATGGCTTCCATTTCTGTTGAACACTGAGATCTTCTTGAATCACTTCTTTTCAGTTCATTTCTCAAATATCATACTACACATGTAGATGAAGGCAACCGAACCTTCACAATTTAGTTTTATCTCCCATTGCCAGTAATCATGACTGGCCTCTGGCCACATAAAAAATGTATGTAATTTCCCACCCTCCAGTGCAGAATGAGACAGGGATTTGGCTGTTCTTTAAAAAACAAGGGTTCATTTCTGGGTAAAGGGTGGCTATGATCAAAGATGTTGCATGTATTTGGTGAGAGCAGCTGGAAGAAGCGGAGCTATTAATAAGTAATGCTTAATGCTCAAAGCTGGAGCTGTTTCGCACATTTCTTCTACTTTGTTAATCCATTTCGTCTCGATGGAGGACCTTTGAAGGTTGTAAAAGAGAGAGGGAGAGAAGAAAGGTATCAACCTGGAGTGGGTCTAGCATGATAAACAGGAAACAAAATCGCCAGTGAGTAGGGAAGTGAGGTCAAAGGTTACATGAGCCCATGAACAGAGTGAGTAACCCTGTCACTGAAGATGGAAAGAGAAACAGAACAGAAAAGAAAGATACATTATAGAAGCCAGACCGAGAAATGTCTGCAATAACACTTCTGGGGTTTGCAGTCACAAAGTCAGGCTTATGGATGTAATAAAGCCGGGAATCTGCTCCATGTTCATCCTCTATTCTGCCGGACAATTAATATGATCCCTGTTGATGGCTAATTTTCAGTATCATGGCATCGGCTCAATTCCATAACCAGCTGCGACCTCTGGAACAAACTGAAGTCACTTGTTTTCTGGCAAACACGAACAAGAGGCACACTAACAGTAAAATCCCAATCTGTTTGATCAGTGGGAGGAATGCAGCTGACTGGAAACTCCCCAGAAATCCTTCTTCCCATGTGATTGATTTGGAACTCTTTATTGCAGCCAAATACATTTTTTTAAGATATTAACAGTAGATTGGCTACAGATATTAAATGAAATTACATGATCCTTGATGCAGCTTTGATGATTACTTTAAAATAGTGCTGAAGACATATCTGATGTTGATTTACTAGATTTACTAGGCATGATACTTAATTGTCCTGAATAATGCTTGAGTCTGTTTGAGTTTTGTTTACGACCACATAATGACAATTATTTTGTTATGTTTTTAATATCTAGGAAAATGTTGTTGATCTAGGTGAACACACGCCAAAAACATGTCCAGATCATTTCACCACCAAATCGAGTCTTTTTAATTTTTTTTTTTTTTTTTTTTTTTTGTGTAGTGGAATCATTTTCATTATTATTTTTTAAAATATTTAAAATGTAATTTCCACCACATAAAGCTAACAACACAATATATAATTAAAGAAGAGTAAGAAAAATGTTTTAAGAGAGTGTATTTTCTACTGTAAAAGTCTGAAAGGGCCAAAAGTGTATATAGATGAAGAAACACCCATGTATTCAGTAATGGAATAATCTGGAAAGAAAGGGTGTAATTAAACTAATATTGAATGTTTGGGTTATGATGAATGGCAATGGCATTGCACCATATCACCCTTAAAACATAATTTCTAGAGTTCAGGATGCTGGTGACAGAAACATGCTTTTCTGTGAGTGTAAAACACAACGCCCAGACCGTTGGCCAGTCCATGTGAAGAATAGCTTTTTCCTGTTCACAATCACTGGTCCTCATCCAAGAGGACCCATGAGCAGAATGGATGAAAATTCCAGTGTCAGGATATGGAACACTAATAAAGACTTGCTTACAGAGACCCTCAGCTGTAATTGCTGTCAATGTGGCTCTCCTTTGTGCTGTGTGGCAATAACTCTCAGTTGAAGACTGTGGATGTTCTTTGAGCCCAAACCTTCTAATTTGGAGATGTGTCAAGCATTGGTCAATGTGTAACCCAGTAACTGCCATTGAGATCACTGGGCATGCTAATGGTTCCCTGCAGTTATTATAGACTTCCTTTGGAAAGTGTTACTCAGTCTTCTGGTTTATGAGGTGGCAGGTTTGTTTGTGTAAACTACATTTACTATCATTCTCTGTTATCACCAGAAAATGATAAAATACTTAGGTAAAGCATCAATCAGAAATCTAATAGATTTAATTTGCTGATTTTGTTGAACTAGTAATTGAAATAGTGACAGAAGTTTCATTTTACTGACCAAAAGCACTTTGTACTGATGTCTTTCAAACTTCCCAGGAGTACTTGAAGGCAGTTTCATATACTTCCACAGAAATACGCACGTTCAGTGAGACCGTCCATCAAAACCTCATTGCTGTCTGTGATTGTTTACTGTTTTTATTTTCACAGTCTCTCCGTAGTCTTTTGTCCTCTTTTCTGGGACTTTTTCCCTTCTCATGATCTTTCATCTTGCTCTCTTCATGTCTTCCTTGCTATTGTCTGTCTTAGGCTCCCCTTTTTGTTCACAAAATCATTTTGTTGATTTCATATGTATATGTTTGATAATTTGGCTGATTAAGTTATTTAAGTGTTGTATCATTAATGCGAGTTTCCAAAAAATGATGTCTTAATTTACTGACCCTCATGTTGTTCCAAAACTGTATGGCTTCCTTTTCTCTGTGAATTCAAAACAAGATATATTGATGAAAGTTTAACTGTTTTTGTCTGTAAGATCAGTAAATAAATGAACCCTGCACAATTATGGGACAGTACGTAAGACAAATGTTATTATGAAGATAAAAGCGACTGATAATTCTGTATTATGCGGGCCAGAGAAGTAATTTGGCAATGTCACTTTGTAAGAAAGATTAAGCGTCTGCGCACATACACATTCAAACACGCATATAGACTTAAAAGAAATCATGCGATGCAGAAACGTCAATTTTTATAACATCCACTGTACAAATACACTCAGCTGCCTTAGTGGGAAGGATGAGACTGTCTTTCTTTGCAGATCTTTCAATTCTGAGTGTTATTGGGCACAGGAAAACTCTCAAATCTTCTACCACATTAAGCCATTCCCTGTATTTTGTCTTTATTTTCATCATGGCTGAGAAAGAAGTCTCACAAAGATATGTTGTTGGGAAAGGCAACAATGTTCTCATTGCCAGAAGAGGAACCTCCTTGTACTCCTTTTCAACTGTGGGCCAAAATTTAGCTGGGGCCTGCTGATTAAATCTTATCCTGAGAGTGCGATCACTGGATAATTCCAAAAGTTCATCTTCAGCCTTTCCGCTGAGGCCACTGGCCATCACATCACAAGAAAAGTGATCTCGAACCCAGTCATATTTCTTCATTTCAATATCTGTGAAGTAGTGACTGAAATGTTCATTCAGTGAGGTGAGGTGAGGTGATTGGTAATAGTGTTGAGCATTCCACTTCCATGCAGGTTGCATCCAACTCTTTGTAGTTTACGTACCCACAGATCAGTTTTTCTCCTGAATGCATTTATTTTGTCACTTGCCTCCAATATTGTGAAATAAGATCCCTGAATAGACAGATTCAGTCCATTGAGACTACTGAAAATCTCTGCAAGGTCAGTTTCGCAATCCAATGTTGGTCGGAAAAGAACAGTTCTAGATCAGGATTTTGTTCTTTCAAAAATTCATGAAGCTCATGTCTCAGTTCGAACACTCGCTGCAAAACCTTAAGATGTTCTTCTCCCATGAAAGTGTCCAACATTTTGAAAATTTCCTGACCCGTAACTCTCCCCTCGAGTTCTTTTGAAAATAAAAACTCTTCCATAATTTTACTGTCCCATGAATATCGAACGTACACTAACAACTGTGCAGCGCTGCTAACATCAGTGGATTCATCAAGCTGAAGCATGAATTGCTCACACGATCACAATCTTTCTGTCAGTTGAGATTTCACATCAAAAGAGAGATCCTTGATCTGTCTGCCTATTGTATCGTTGGACAGTGGTATGGATGTAATCTTGTTCGCGGCCTCCTCCCTGACCATCACTCGGCACATATGCACTGCTGCTGGAAGTATTAATTCCTCCCAAATCGTGTGAGGCTTTTTATATTTGCAAGATACGATGCTTGATGTGCTATCTCGGGTATTGTCATGATGTTAGTCAGTTGTAACTTTTGCTTGACGTGTTCTTCTTTCTTTCTCTGGAAAAAATCCTCACTTTTATTTGCATACTCCGGATGAATTGTTGTGAGATGTTGGTTTATTTATGTTTATTTGGTTTCAGCTCTTCAACGGACAAAATCTTCAAGCATAACATAACTAAATTCCATAAAGCCATATTTTATGTACGAGTCATCAAATTTATGCAGTTTCGTTTTCTTCACGCTAGGCTCTTCTCTATTAACCTCACCAGCTAAGACACTGCAACCTCTATCTAAAAACTTTTCCATTTTAAATAATCTTCTCAGGATTTATCAGTGCGGCTAACCCGTTCTTTGCACGACTAGTGTCAACGGATGTTTTAGTGACGTTTCAGCATAGTGTGCTGCATATAATTAACCCTCAGGGGTCTGAGGGTTTTGGGGCCCTGGAGAAGTTTTGACATGCCCTGACATTTGTGCTTTTTTCAGTTGCATATAAACATATTAATGCCAAAAGTGTCATTACACTGTATTCAGAACGAACTAGGCTACCATAATATGTGAACAACATGTATGTACATGTTTGTATTTTTGAGAGAATAACGTTTATGCATGGTTATTGAAAAATCAAAAATTTAAAATTTAAGTCACTGAAATAAGGCCACAAAACATGCTAAATATGTGTACACAAGACTTCTGGGTATTGGAGGATGTAAACTAAAGTTTTTGCTTCAAAATGATGTGAAAAGTATCCTGCCTACTCATTCACATAAAACAATATATTGACTTTAAAATTTATTTATGTGATTCAAAGCTGAATTTTCACCATTCATTGTGAACAAAAGCTTCATTGATGTGGCACTTCACATAGGGTCTAATTAATTTGCAATTTAATACCTTTTTTTTCAGTATTTATTACACATTTCAGTCGATTTCACTCATCTCAGTATAGAAATATAGTTTGGGGAAAGCCAATATGGCATGTTACTAATGTAAGTTATGTGTAGTAAACAAAACAGCGCATCTGCACCATTCATACAGAGACACACAGAACATGCAGGATTCATATTTAAACGGTCTTTTTGCAGTTTAATATTCAAGTCAAGTCAAGTCAAGTCACCTTTATTTATATAGCGTTTTTTACAATGTAGATTGTGTCAAAGCAGCTTTACATTGATAATTGGTACATTGTTTGGCTGCACAGCAGCTCTTAAAGAATAGTGTCAATGCAGGCAGATCAAAGCACTGTTGAATATCAAATGTCAAGTCAAGTGTCCCCAACTAAGCAAGCCAGAGGCGACAGCGGCAAGGAACCCAAACTCCATCAGGTGACATCAGGTGACAGACACTAGTCGATTTTGTGATTAGAATAAAGGATTTAAGAATACAGAACTTACCATTCACAATCCTCGGCTTGATCCTCAAAATGGTTGTACTCTTCCTCTGAGGTAATTTCTTCCAGCATTATTCTTCACCACGTCTCAAAGCGATGAAAAGTACATAAATCTGAATAAACTTGATGTGTTTTTTTTTTTTTTTTCTCGAGTTGATGACAGCGGGCGGAACGACTGTTTAACATTACATGGATTGCCTCAGAATTTGCCTTTGAATAGTGCGCGCTGTCCGTGGGCGTGGCCACATCAGCGGATAATGAGATGACTCGTGAACGACTGACATCTCTCTCTTTTCAAACAGATTACACAAACAGAGACTATTTGTTTTCGATTTGACTTACATTATTTAAAACCTGACATTTCAATGTTTCTTTGGAAATATTGGCTACTATGTGAAGAAAATCCAGCAAAACAACTTCTGAGGAAGTAAACCCCTGAGTGTTAATATTACTTTATTTTTTCAATATTTCCTATTTAGGGTTTGACAATCCTGTTTTATATACAGGTAAAGTTATGTAAAAAAAAAAAAAAAAAAAAATCTATTCTAGATTCTAGAATTTCTATGTGGCCCCCAGTTTGAGAACCACTGCTTTAGGTATAGATTTACTCATTTAGTGTAATAGAACTAGCCTTTGCTGGACCCATCACAGTACAATATAATATAATACACACATCTCAATGTTTTCATGTGTCAGCAGAGCTCTTCGATTTAGTCAAAATTGAATAATTTCAAACAGGCCTCATGACAAGCCTCTTAAACTCAGTGAAATGTCAACAAAAATCAAGCATTGTGGTTCGTAGGATAAGTGAAAGGGAATCACAAACATCCATTTAACTCTGATTTACCATGTCTGCACCCTTTCAGAGTGGTCTTCATCTCTGATCATGTGAGCTGTCAGTTATGATCTGTGGTCTGTGAAGAGTTAGATGTGTGGGTTTGGCTTTGATTCAGTCCACTGTATCAGTCTAACACCCAGCTCAGTGCGGGCGGGATCACCACAAACGAACACTGCACTGTCTGCCAGACACATCTGTATCAATTAGTCTCTCTGTGTGTGTGTTCTAGAGGTGTTATTACATTACTTAAGCTTTTTTTGTCCAGTCTTGTTATTGTTGTTTAATGGCAGTAAATGCTGTTGTGATGTTTTTCTAAGCCTGCTAGATGTCCAAGACTGCACATTACGAATGCTGGAGCTTTGTCCTTGTAATGTTGTCTGCTGTTACATGCCTCATACAATTGACTGGTGTCTATTTTCAGTTTCTGAGTTAGTTTAAATCACAACATTTGTCATGAATGATTGTAATAATGTAGTTGATGTCTAGAAGTTGAAAACTAGCTGTGGTGACTGTAGTTGTTTCCATCCAAAGTTGCGAATTTAACTTATGCGCAAAATTGGAATATCGAATTTCCATCCAGTGAGGCTGAGAACAAAATTGTCACTTCCTGATAAACTGGCACTAAATATCACTAAGAAAAGTAGGAGAAGCCACTGTATATAATAATTTTCAGATATAATGAATGACTTGTGCCACAAAGCGTCCAGACGAAACACAATAAACGCAGTCATGTTATCTTGCTTTCGGAGGTGGATACCTGTTGTTTGGGAATGCAGTCGTGTAAGACAGTTCTGGGAGGGAATTACATCGTACCACTCTGATGACAGACTTTGCTCAGGCATTTTAGAATGATGCTGTGCAATGAGATCGATCCACTGGTTGGTCCAGTTATGCCATCCCATCGTGCAAAGTCACATAACTTTTTTGATCTAGGAATTCAATCGATAGGCTAAATGTGTTTCCATCGTAGTTTATGCGCATGGTTTCTTATCGGATAAAAAATGTATCCGACTCAATTGAGAGCATTAATTTTTAGGCACATTTTTGAGAATTTATGCGCATCTTGGCGTTCAGTGTATACAGTGTTTTTTTTTTTTTTTATGCAATATCCCAAAATGTGCATAACAATAGGTAGAGTCTGGTGTATTGACAGTAAGAAACTGGTTAAGTTTTCTTCTTGTTAAGATGGGAAACTTTAGGATAATGTAGAATTACTAAAGGGAGGTGTAAAGTAGTATACTATATTGTGCATAACTATTGTGTAGCTTAATTAGCATAGTATTGAATAGTGCAGTATAGTTTGTAGAAAACATTGGAAAAATGTACCTCTAACTAAATTTCTGCAAAACTTCAAAAACGTACCTATACATACAATTAACTGCAGTTTCCAGCAGAAATGAACACTAGTGACAGCAAAACACCAACAACTTGTATTCCTTTTCACAATTTTTTTTTACATTTTGACCTCAAAACACTTACTGTTGTGCATGATTTGTAAGCTAATATATTTTCACATTTGCGTCACATATGCTTCATATGTATAGCTTTTCTGACATAGTAAACTTGCTTGGTAGCTCACCTGGTACAGCACTGCACTTGTGATGAGGAGCACTAGGGTCACAACCTTCTATAAAAGAACTCAAAAACTAAAATGGAGGGTAGGTTTTTGTGTAGGTGATACGTTATTTTTGAAAGTAACCTTTCAATCAATGCACATTTAGTTTCCAAACAGCTGCAATACTTACAACTAACATTTTAATCAAATTCACCATGAAACATGCAAGAAGCAACATAATAATGTCAGTGCAGAAATGTTGCCACAGTCAAGTTGTTCAAATGAGCCTGGGTTGTTTGTAGAATAGTTTAATGTTGAGGAGGGAGCTGCAGTACAGAACAGTGCAATATATAGCGAGTTATAGTTGTGTAGATTAGTGTACTGTACAGGGGGAAGCTGTAGTGTACTCCATTGTATAGTGTATAGTGTTGTGTAGTATAGGATACTGTAATGTGTAGGAAGAAGCTCTATATTGTAGTATAATATAGTGTAGAATAGTTGTGTATTGTGTATTAGAGTGTGTAGTTTGCTGCTGCTCTCTGGAGTCCTGGATCGGCTCCTGACAGGATCTTGGCAGCAGCAAACGTAAACACATTTCTGTGCCATTCCTGAGCAGCGAGACTCTCCTTGTTACAACACACACACACACACACACACACACGTCCTGTGCAGTACTCGTCCTCTGCTGGATGCTCTTAAAGCCACAGTCTTTATTGCTCCTGAAGTTCCTCACGTCTGCACACTCCTGCTCTTTGATTAAGTGCACATTTCATACTGCCTTCAAGTGTTCACTTCCTAGATAGGCCACAATGTGTTGGTTGTATACATAAGTCAAATAGTTAGGCCATTAGTCTTAACTAACTCATCAAGCTGTCTAATTCATTTGATTGTGAAAGAAAACTGTCATCTCAACTATGGGTTCTGCATTAGCAGATGTGTAGTAGAATAGAGTCTCAGATGTGAACATATACAGTACACACACACACACACATACACACACTTGTAGAAATGGAAAACCAAGGCAGAATGTGGCTGCAGATTTGCAGTCCAGCTGAGGACACAAAGGTCAGAGGTCCATCTGTTACTGAGCAACATAACAAAACTCAAAAACTCTTACACTGTCTTTTGTGCGTGCATTAAGAAGGTGTCATTATCATTTTTATTATTTCATTTTTCCTTGAGGTCCAATTATAATGTTAAAGTTTTTGTGCCAAAAATGACGTTTTTGATTTTTTTCCAGCCTCTCTTAAGGGCTGTAAAAACTGACAGTGATTAAGTTACAATGAAAACAAGTCGTTGTACTGTTGCTAGTAGGTGTTCCCACTTGACTGCAGTATGCAACTGTATCAGATAATAGTTTGCTGTCTGCATTCACACTGGTAGTCATTGTGTACTGCGTCTGGACATTGTCTATCATTTAGTTTCTATTCCTGCCTTTAGTGAAATTTTAATGATCCAAAATGTTTCTCTGTGATTGTGTCATGACCAACATGGGCTTGTTGGGGGAAAAAAGTGCCTGTGGGACATTTCTGTAAAATGATATTTTGCTTCTTGCATGATTCGCCACAAGTTATATATCCAGTGAGTGGCACATTAAGTTTGATCCAAAAGAGATGAACATGAATCTGACAAAATTTTATTATGTTGGTTGTTGTACATATCACCACAGTTTGGAAATAAAAGGTCCAGTGAGTGGTGGTAAAAAAGTTAATGCTGTTTGAAAATAACCACTAAACTTATCCTAAATCTAACCAGTAGACAAAGATGTTAAAGCAAACAAATATGTTAACGTGAGATAAAAACACATTTTCTGAAGGAACCATGCCATTTTACTTTGGTTTTATGTCTGAGCTCTTTTATCATGACTTTACAAATCAGCATTTACTTCTGATTTAGTACATCAGAAAAACCATACATATGGAGCTAGTTATGTGATGTAAACATCAAAATGTGTAACCATAAAAATTTTAGGTCATAACATTGTATTGTGCAAGAAACCACACTAATATACACCGATCAGGCATAACATTATGACCACCTTCCTAATATTGTGTTCGTCCTATTTTGCTGCCAAAACAACCCTGACCCATCGAGGCATGGACTCCACTAGACCCCTGAAGGTGTGTTGTGGTATCTGGCACCAAGATGTTAGCAGCAGATCCTATAAGTCCTGTAAGTGGCGAGGTGGAGCCTCCATGGATCGGACTTGTTTGTTCAGCACATCCCACAGATGCCATCCACGTGATTTAAAAGAAAACGTGATTCATCAGACCAAGCCACCTTCTTCCATTGCTCTGTGGTTTGGTTCTGATCCTCACGTGCCCACTGTTGTCACTTTTGGCGGTGGACAGGGGTCAGCATGGACACCCTGAGTGATCTGCAGCTATGCAGCCCCATACGCAACAAACTGTGAATCACTGTGTATACTGACAGCAATTTGAGCTACAGTAGCTCATCTGTTGGATCGGACCACATGGGGCAGCCTTCACTCCCCACGTGCATCAGTGAGTCTTAGCCGTCCATGACCCTGTCGCCGGTTCACCGCTGTTCCTTCCTTGGACCTCTTTTGATGTATACTGACTACTGCAGACCGGGAACACCCCACAAGAGCTGCAGTTTTGTAGATGCTCTGACACAGTCGTCTAGCCATCACAATTTGGCCCTTGTCAAACTTGCTCAAATCCTTATGCTTGCCATTTTTCCTGCTTCTAACACATCAACTTTGAGGACAAAATGTATATATTCCACTAACAGGTGCCGTGATGAAGAGATAATCAGTGTTATTCACTTCACCTCTCAGTGGTCATAATGTTATGCCTGATCTGTGTATATATATTTTAATTGATAATATGCTCCTGTAATCATAATTGGTGTGAACAGGAATAATAGTTATTGCTCTTTTAATGCCATTAGTGTTCATTTCAGCTGTATAATGTAGTGAATTTGTTTTGCAAAAATTTAGGTACAGGCACATTTTTCCAGTGAGCTACTGTTGGTCATGACGCTTGGCATTTTCATGTTCAGTTCAAGCAGACATATTGTTTGTGGCTGAAATCTCATCACGTCACATCACAGATGGTTAGTTTTAATGTTACTTCTTATGGTGTATATTCTCTATTTAAGATCTGACAGTACAGAATGAGTCATTTCTGCAGCTTTGTTTCAATATTTTTTTACTTAAGAGAAACTTTTGAGTTCTGAAATGTACAATATGTTTTCATATTGCACTGAAATCTCAAAAGATGAAAGACAATTTTATTCCACCTGATATGGCATCTTAAAAAAAGTAGTAAACTAATTATTCTTAAAGTTGAATCTTTTGTTTAATTGGTTGATCCAGTTCACAAAACTGTATCAATGATTCATTCCCGAATATGACTTTGCTTCTCACAGAAAGCTATACGGCTTAAGAGGCCTTGGAATGTAGTATAAGAGACATATGAAGTTCTTGGTGTATTCACGTCAGTTTTGAAGCTTGAAAGCCTCATTCCTCGTTCAGGGATTTCTTCTTTTGTGTTTCAATGAAGAAAGAAGTTCATACGAGTTTGGAACAATTCATTTTTGGATGAACTATCCTTTTAAATAAGTTGTTTGCTCGGTTTCTCAATCTGCGTTGCCATGCCGGAGTTCTCTGCTGCTCGTCCACTGTGTTTGTATCTCTGTTATCTGTCCTCAATGTGTCTTTGTCCTTCTCCATTCTTCACTCTTTTCTCTCATCTTTTGCCTCTTTGTATGTGTTCATGTTGTTTCTCGGTCTCTCTGTAAGCTTAGAACACTGGGAAGAGCTCTCTGTCTGTAGCACACTGCTCTTATTGTGAATATTCCCCTGGTATTGTGCCAAACCCATAGAAACCTAATCACTCTAGCAGAGAGCCCACTACTGAAGGACTGTGGGTAGGGAGGCAGTTAAGTGATTATCCGAGCACTGTGGAGACTGTGCGCCGCAAAGCCTTGTTTGATTGGCCAGAGACGCTTTTTGGTTTTCATTGCTTTTTTCCAGATTTGATTTTTATTTTAGACGGTGGTATAGAGCAGTCTTGGCACCTCCATACTATTTCGTAACAACCGCTAAAGGTATTTTCTGGACACTATAACAGTCCTCTGTCTTCACAACATCATACAATTTCTCTTAATCTTTCTTATAATGACAAAAGGACAACCTACATTAATTGAGAAGAAAACAATTATTTATTTAGTTATCTGTGTAAATGTGATTCATTTGTTGCCCAATTATTAGTCTGGAACATATTGGATCTTTTTTGTATGTTTACTTGGAATTTTTTTTTTTTTTTTACGCATCCAATTTCTCTTCTCTTCTTACTTTCTCCTTTTAAATCCATTTATTTACTTTTTATCATTGTTATGCAATACATTAATCTGCTTATTCTGGTCCAAAAATAATCATTTAGCACTCAGATAAGGTTACAAAAGCATTGGAGATTCGACATGGTGTGACTTTAACAAATAATATCACATTGCAAGCTGATAGAGAATGAAAATAACCCGCAGCAATATTTTGCCATGTTCAAACAGCACCCAAAAGCACAGTCATGCGATAAACAGCAAACTGCAGGGTAACATGCAAACCTGAACACTCTTCATGAAAAATACCAAATTTTTCTAAGCTATGCTTGCCTGCAACCTTGCAGCAAGGTTGTCTTCCTGCTGCTGCTGCTGCTGTTGTTATTATTGACTCAAAAATGCATTTTTTCATGCTAGCTTTGCTTATGCTTAATTATAATTCCTTGCATCATACAGAACTTGTAAAATATCAAACGTGATTTGAACAGGTGTATTTACTGCTGCTGCTATCAACTCAAAATGCCTATTATCATGTTAGCATGCTTAAATGCTTAATTATGCACTCCTTATATGCACAGTAACTCGTTTGGGGGGGCATGGCCCGTAAATCGACCACATGAGAATCTACACTACGAAAGCAATCCGGTCGAATGCATTTTGGAAGTGGTCGAAGGTGGACAAGCTCAAAAGTTTTAGACCCCGTTTGCATCTGGATTTAGCATTGCCCACTTGTGATCAGATTGATGAAACCGCTTCTTAATACAAGGTGTAAACAGGGCCTGATAGTGAGAATCTGTGACAAATAAGTACTAAAGACATGGAAAGAGTGGGGAATGTGTAAAACTTTGTGTCTTACAAACCTTAAGAATGTATTACATAATGTAGTTACAGTAAGAGTAACAGTTCTTGGATTACTCCGTGTTTGACATGGCGAAAGTAATGACTTGCCATTCAGTAAGTTAAAACCTCTCAGATAATTCATTAATTTGAGATGGAGAGGAATCATTTTAATGTAATTCGGACTACCCTCGTTGCTCTGTACAACCCCATTTCCAGAAAGGTTGGGACATTTTGTAAAATGCAATAAAATCACGAATCTGTCATTTGTTAATTCTCTTGAACCTTTATTTAAATGACAAAAGTAAAAGATTTCCATTGTTTTCAATGGATCAAATTAATTGAATTTTGTAAATATAAACACATTTGGATTTTATTGGATGCAACACACTCCAAAAATGTTGGGACAGAGGCAAAATAAAAGTGAAAAGGTTATAGAATATCTGAGTTAAACTGTTTTGCAACAGTCCTCAATTAGCCGGTGAAATGGTAATAGGTGAGGATATTGTGATTGGGTATGAAAGGAGCATCCACCAAAGGCTCAGTCTTTGCAAGTAAAGATGGGTCATGGCTCACCACTTTGTGCCAAATTTCATGAGAAAATTGTTAAACAACTCAAAAATCACATTTCTCAATGCAAGATTGCAAAGAATTAAAGGATTACGTCACTTCATAATTAAAATTTCCTGATAATTTACTCACCTCCATGTCAAGATGTTTATGTCTTTCTTTCTTTAGTCAAAAAGAAATTAAGGTTTTTGAGGAAAGAATTCCAGGATTTTTCTCCATATAGTGGACTTCACCGGGGTACAATGGGTTGAAGGTCCAAATTGCAGTTTCAATGCAGCTTCAAAGGGCTCTACACAATCCCAGATGAGGAATAAGGGTCTTGTCTAGCGAAACGATCGGCCATTTTCTAAAAAAAAAAAAAAAAATCTATATACTTTTTAACCACAAATGCTCATCTTTCACTAGGCTTAGGAGTACTTTGGAAAACTGTTGTCACTTAACACAGTCTGCCGATGCATCAAGAAATGCAACTTGAATCTCTGTTATGCAAGAAGAAAAAAGGGGACCAACCAGACTTTCATCAGTGTCAGGTGCAAAAGCAAACATCTCTCATGGTATGGGGGTGCATCAGTGGAAACGGCATAGGTGACTTGCATATATGTGTGAAGGTAACATTGATATGGAGACATATTGGGATTATACAGAGACATTTACTGGCATCAAGATGACATCTTTCCTGGGAAGCAAGGCAGTGCCAGGCCTCATTCTGCAATGCTAAAACAGGGTTGTGACGAGCAGGGCAGGTGAGAGCAGCGAGGGAACGATGCGGCTAACGAGCATCAGCTGCGCATTGCACCAGTCTCGAATCTCTCACGGAGGAGCTCCGGAAGCATAAAAGGGGGAGCGAGGACAGTGAAGAACGAGAGAGGACCAGGCCTCGTGCCGTTGCAGTGTAAATGCAGCCTTAGGAACACAGGACAGAGCATACATGCAACAGTTCGCTCCCTCCCCTCACGCTGTATAGAGTCCAATAGAGGAGGGAGGGAGGGAGCTCTGGAGGAGGGCGAGGAATTAGAGAGCGGAAAAACAAAAAGTCCAAAGTATAAGTCCATGGGGGAGTGGAGGGTGGTAGGAGCCAAGGGGGAGCCTGGAGCAGGAGAAGTCAGATGTAAAGCCAGAGGCCAGCCAGGACGAGGCCTCAGGGTGGAGTCGAAGACGGGAGGAGCCATGGTGTAGACGACTTGGAGTGCACCCTAGGGACGACCGATGAAGGTACCGCCACCAAAGATGGAGACCCTGGTGGAGCTGACAGGTCAATGAGCCCACGCGAGACCAATGGCACTGGAGACCGAGGTGGAGCCGCGCCGACGAGCGTCCGAGGTGGAGACGGATAACCAGAGAACAGAGGCTGAGCAGGTGGGGCAGAGGACAGAGGCGGAGCCGGGGGGGAAGCCGGAGCCAGACGAAACCGAAGGCACAGGCAGGTCGACAGCTGACCAAGGCGAAGCCAGAGTGACGAGGGAGCCCGGAGAAGCCGTATGGCCGATGGTTTTCGGTGGAGCCGAGGGAGGGTGGAGCCGATGCGTCTACAGGCCGAGGTGGACTGATGGGCACAGAGGCTGGAGGTGGAGACAGGTGATCCACTGTGCTGGATGGAGCTGGTGTTCTGAAGACACTGGGCAAGTCTTCACCACATGTGGAAGATGCAGAAGGGCTGAAGGACAGCAGCGGAGGCAGGGCTGAGGAACTGGTTGATTGAGGAGGTGGGAGAGGGAGGCTGGGCTGGAATTCTGACATCTCATCCACAGCGGTGGGGTAGTGGGCGGGGCTTTCCACCCAGCCCTCGAACTCCACAAACACTCCCTCGGTGACGCACGATGTTACCGGCTCACGCACCTGGTCAGACCCTAGCAGTGGTCCGGGCTCCGGGGCGGTATCTTCTTCCGACCTCTTATCTGGTTCAGGCTCGTCCATCATGACAGACCGGTCTCCACGGTCTGCGATGGGCACAGGAAACTCCGCGCTGGTCGCGGTCAGTGGTGGATGGCTGATCTCTGGCAGTGGTGGAGTGGGACTGGTAATGCTCTCATCTTCAGCAGGGCCGATGGTAAATGGCAAGTTGTTATTTACCAGTACCCACTCCACGAAGGCGGCAAAATCCTCCTTTGGACCGTCTGCTGGAAGGCGTGCCTTGGACCGCTCGCTTAGGCCAGTGATGTAGAAGATACAGAGCGACTAATCAAACCGAATGGGGAAAACTAGGACAAACTAAGAAACACAGGACAGAGCATACATGTAACAAAATGGGGTTGTATGTTTGTTGTGGTTTGCAACAAACAAGTACAGTACAACAAAAGGAAGACATCATCTTTTGTGTTGTAACACAGATGATTCACTAGAAGTGCAAGAGACACTGTTTTAGTACTTTAATACGATCCACATTGGTGAAACTAA
Organism: Ctenopharyngodon idella; assembly: GCF_019924925.1. NCBI lineage: Eukaryota > Metazoa > Chordata > Actinopteri > Cypriniformes > Xenocyprididae > Ctenopharyngodon > Ctenopharyngodon idella. The sequence goes on from NC_067231.1 coordinate 7,969,191, forward strand.
ACATCATTTGGTTGTCTGTTAATGGAACCAAACATCATTTGGTTTCATAATTTTTTGGAAACCAAAAGGAACCAATTCTAAATAAGAATCAATTCTTGTTTCCCAACTCTACACTGTGTACTAAAGCGCAGATCCATTTGGGCACTGCAGCGCCATACTGTAAACACACTTGGATAGTCTTTAGTGATTACAAACAGATGGGACAAAAAATTGGATATGGTCAACAGATCAGATCTGTGGATTCAGTCCTGCTGTGTAAAGCTGCCATAAAAAGACCTTTGTTCAGTTTATTTACTGACTTAAGACACCAAAGAGCTTGAAATTCAGTCCATGCAGTCATAAAGTGTTTTGCAATTGAGTGAAGGCATCACAAACCTCTGAGGTTTGAATCAGATCAAACAAATTTCAGGCTTTCCAGAGCCAGTTTGTTTTGCTTTTAGGGAAAAAGGTCCCTTTTTTATTTCATGTTCTTGTTTGTTGCTCTTGTTCTGCTGTTCTGCATCTATTAGGCCAGAGACTGAGACTGACTGTTGCACTGCCACATTTCAGAGGTTGTATAAAAATTGTTATAGAGGAAATTTCCAAGAGCGTCTTGTAAAAGGATAATACGGCAGTATTTGGTGGATATCCTGACCAGCCCTTCCATGGATGCTGCACAATCTCACATTGTGTTGGAAATGTCAGCACAAGCATGATACACGTCCCTCATTGGAATGATGGGAAATATTCACAGAGACTCCCTCGTGCTGGCTGCTGTCTTGTCTCCGTTCCTTGTCTCTGACTGTGCTGACAGCTTGTTGAGGATTATCTGTTGCTTTTGTATGAGATAAGTCTTGATTTTCACCTGGTGGACAACAAAACGGACCATGCACCATCCTGTAGGCTGAATTGAACTACAGCCTATAAGGAACTACAACAAAATGTCCTAAATAACTTCTGATAATATGATCTCTATGAGGCCCAAATACCAAAGTGCCACAGATCAAAGGTCAAGGGTTATCTTCACTTTATAATAATGCAATGTTATCTTTGACAGATTGAGCTCATGGAGAACAAGACAGTGTTTGGACATACAACAGTTAGTTACCTTTCAATGGTTAAAGCTTCACTTTAACGGTGTAAAAACACTTCTGAGTCATTCTGAAACAAATTATTAGCATCCAAAGGGTCAAGTATATAATGATATCATTTCTATAAATAATAACTAATAATGTTATGTTTGACAAATCCATTCAAGAATGAAAAAACTGCAATAAATTGTGAATGGTAGACGAGAGCAGAACACATGACATGTGTTCATATAATTTTATTTTAAACGTTTATTTTATATTTTTCATATTTAAATAAAATTTCTATGACTGGCTATACCTTTACATATTTATAAAAAAAAATACTAATAAAAAAAATTTGATGATATGATGATTTTTATATGTGTTGTTTCACTATCATTTTTTTTACTATTATAGTTTTTGTTAATATTTAAATTTTATTTTATTTTCATATTTGCTTTTTAATTTTAGTTAAAGTTTTTAATGTTATTGTCATTTTTTAATTATATATATATATATTCATTTTTATGTTTTAGTTTATTTAGTTTTAGTTATTTTAGTACACCAGCTTACACTAAACGAAAATGAGAAATATTGCCTTGGCAACTAAAAAAGGTTTAGGTTTATATATTTCTGTTAACGTTTAATTTGTTTCAAGTAATGAACATTTTTTAGTTTTAGTTAATGATAATAATCCTGTTTTATATATCATAATTTTTATTACAATAAGTTACAAATTAATTTTGAATAGATATATTGCAATAAAGTTTGCTAAAATTATTTTAGTTTTAATGCACTTCATCAAGTGTTGTGGACACAAATTGTCCTAGTACTAGTTTCGTTGAATGAGTATTATGTGAGAATATTTGAGATATTTTGTCTTTATTTGAGATTATTTATTTAGCTTCGAACCCAAGCAGAATTTCTGTCCAATGGCAAAGTTTCTGAGGCTTAGGTTTTTTTTTTTTTTTTTTTTTTTTTCCAATCTCAGTAAAGTTAGAAAGATGTGAAGTTTCATCATGAGAACTCAATTCGCAGGCATATAACTGCAGAGAGTGGCCTGACAAGGGAAGAATATGGAGGAAAAAGAGAGGAGAATTAAAGAGGAGAGGAAATAAGGTCTGTCATGTGAAGAAAACTAAACAAAAGATGATAGAGAGAAAGAGAGCGAGAGAGAGAGAGAGAGGGGACAGGGTATTGAGAAAGGATGAAAAATATTGATGTGGACTCAAATAAGCACTTTCCCAACCCTGCGTTCAGTCATACACACACACACACACACACACACACACACACCTCTGCGTAGTGGGTCTCTATTGATTGCTCGCTCCATGTCCACACTCATAGACCTTCAATCCCACCCTGTCAGGACCCTCAGGAGACCACTTTACCTGCAGTGTGTGTTCGGCATGAATATGTCTAAGTATCAGAAAATTGGAATGCTTTTGCTTTAACCCTATAAAGTGCCACAAAGTACTGTATCATTTTTGATACAAATTTCTAAGGTCTCTAATTATCAACATGATCAAAACTTTTTTGAAAAAATCCTGTTGTACACAATCTACCACATGAGTTTTGTCATCTTACTGATAGTTTATACTTCTTTTAAAAAAAGAAAAAAAGAAAAGAAATGCATTTTATTATCTTTAGTATCAACAAAAATGCCCCCTTCAGGTCATGGTACACGGTACAACATGGTCCAACTTTTATATTGTTAGTAGTATTTCAACTATTGCTATCAAATCGATTAATCGCGATTAATTAACTTAAAAAATAAACGTTTATGGCAGATGCTATTAATTGCGATTAATCAAATTCACAGCACAGCTGAAAGGTTTGTTTGAGCTGCGCTCTCTATTGTATAGGCGTAAATATGCATATCATCCATCCTGAGGCTTATACACTTTTGGTGTGAAAGGGCCTTAACATTTGCCAAAAATAGAACTTTTATTGTTGTTATTAAAAAAACAGGCAAGGCTGGCCCAGGTGAGAAAAAGTAATGCAAAAGTAATGTAACACATTACTTTTATAAAAAGCTGCACTGCTCTAATAAGAGATGACATGTAGTTGCAAAGTTACTTATAGTTTGTAGAATGTCTAAAGTTGACTATCAAATAAGGTTTCGCACACACACACACACACACATACTGAATCTTTCAGATAAGCAACATCCCATCTTCCCACAGTGGCTTGAGCGGGCCAGTCTCAGCTCGTGCTGAGTTGATGAATTATCCCGGCCACATAAAGCAGCACTTGTTATTGTTTGGTCCTGATTTATCGAGGGTTTTGGACCCAGGTCAACTCCCAATCCCTCCTTCCGCCACCCCCTCTGTCTCCTCCCTTTGTCTCTCATCTGCTTTTCTGTTTGGATTGAAAGACATTTGATTGATGACCCCGAGACCCAGAGGTCTGTCTGAAGATCGTCACTAAATAAAAACACATGTGCCTGAGACAGGTTTCACAGAGGGACAGAGAGCGCTATCTTCATTTTTCCTGCTGTCACATGTGATCTGGTTTTGTTGGTTTAGTCTTTAATGCTGTGAGTTACCACTGGTCTTTACTTCAGGCGAAGCACAGATCAGTTGCGGGAAGCATCCTCAACACACAATTCATTGTTCTATAAGCCTAGAGTGATTTAAAGTGTATGAGTTCAGTGTGTGTTTGTGTGTGAGCAACTATGCTAATGCTTCAGTCCTAAAGAAATTGTTGAAAATTGTAATAAAATTCCAAAGTTTTTATAAATTCTGTCATCATTTACACATCCTCACTTTCTTCCAAGCCCATTTGTTTTTCTTATTCTTTTCTTCCATGAAACACAAAATGTATGAAACTTAAAATGGATACACAGGAGTAGACAAAAATACACATTAAACTCAAAGCACATGCAGTGATGGAGCTCACAACATTTATTGTGATCTGCTTGCGTGAACACAGTATGCTTCGCTCTGATACCCACTGCAACCTATTTAATTAGATCACAGTTTTCTGTTCGATTGACAGATGCTTTGCCAAAGCAATGCTGCTAAACACAACACTAGCGATCTTCTAGGTTCATTACAAAACTGTGGCGGGACAGATTAAACAATGGCGGGTCATCATTGTAATTAAATCAGACATTGACATTTGATATATAGTGCAATAAAGCAGGATAATTAATTAATTTAAAAAGGCTTTTATTCACCTGTATGTGCTTATGTTTTTGACAGCATTTTAATCTTTGGTTTGCATAAATTACATACAAAAGTGTAACCTTTACTAGTCGATACATGTGAAATATCAACCCACTCCTAGGCTACATAATCATCAGATGATCTCCTCTCAGTGAACTGTAAAGCCTCAAGATGTGTGACATAACAATAGATGGAAGTAATGCACAATTTTATTCTGCACTGCTTCAATGCATTGCAGGTTTGTCAAAACGCAAAACAGAACGTAGCTATTGGTCGCGCTACACCACTACTTTCTGGAAAAAGTAGTTAGCTACACTGTTTTAAAAGCAATTGAGCTACTGTCAACCTACTGAAAAATGTAGTTAAAAGGTTAGTTCACCCAAAAATGAAAATTCTGTCATTAATTACTCACCCTCCTGTCGTTCCACACCCATAAGACCTTCGTTCATCTTCGGAAGTTTAAGAAATTAAGATATTATTCATAAAATCCGATGGCTCAGTGACATTTAATTTTGAAAGCTGCGATGAAACATGCAAGAAATAACATTTTTTCCAGTGAATCTAGCTTTTCCATATAACATTAATGCCCAGGGACCGTCAAGCTCCAAAAACAACAACAAAGCACCAAAAAATATCATAAAAGTGGCTTGAATGACTCATGCACTATGTTGTAAATCTCTTGAATTCATACAATAGCTTTGTGTGAGGAACAGACGGAAATTTGCTGAAAATCTTGTCTACTGCTGACTTTTAATTCTTATTTACGCTTGCACATATTGAAACCTGGCACAAGATGCATTGCACCAGGTTTGATGTCGGGGATGCCAGATTAGTGCTCACATGACCGTCCTACTGATGTGAAGTTTGAATATGTGGAAGCAGGAAGGAGAATGAGAACAGAAAGGGTAAATGTAAAGTGTGTAATTTTCGTGGCGCCAAACAGACATTCTCAAATAATGAATGTTTGATGAATTTGCCATTGGTCCAAAAGAAACAGATAGTCCTGCCCCAAACTCATGCGATCGATTCATCTAGATGTTTACATGACATGTTTTGAAAGCCTGACAGAGTCAAGGTGTTTACACTCTTCTGGAACAGTCAATGTAAAGAGTAGCATTGTATTGCAAATAAAAGTGTTTTTGCGCAAGATTTTGAAACAGCAAGCCTTTCTATGGTGTAGATAGAAACTTTGCTTTTTGTTTCCAAGATCTGTGAGTCATCTCTGGAAAGCTGAAAAAACGTTAATGGTGTGGAAACTTGTCATTTTATTAAAGTCGCTTTCTTCAACAGTATGAAAAGGCATCCGATCATCATAAATCCCACACACATGAGAGCGTTAGTTTCTGTGTATCCACTCCTCTGTTATGTGGCTTTCCAGTTTAGGATTTTATTGCTTAGTGGTTGCACATGCATATTTCATGAGACTTCATGTTCTCATTAAGAGTTCATATTAAGATCTCTGACTTTCAGTTTGGAAACTTTGGTGTCTTGGCAAAGCTGTGCAGTTTGGGACATTGTTTGGATCTCTTCTAAAACTGTGAGATTTCTGAACAAGTCTGAGAAATGGCAGACTTCTGTAAAAGTCTCAATTTGCTGACCATTAAAGTGCCTGCATACTAGAGAAAGCTCTGAGGGAGCATCTGATGAAGAGGAATTTGTAGGATCTGTTTTTTTTTGTTGTTTTTTTTTTTTGTGTCAAAAGAGTGGATCAGTTTCAATACAGTGAATTTAATTTCCTAAAGCACAAAAAGGTGTCTAAATCAGACTTGGTCACATTATGGAGCATTACTTTTGTAAATCTTTGAGTTTTTCTCCGACCTTGCAAATTATCTCTTAAAATCTATTAATTCACACTGTAATCTGATGGTTTTGTTTCTGGATCCAGATTTTAAATCAGGATCCAACACAGTGACATAATGTACTGAAAGCATGTACAAAAGCAAAAATATAATTAAAACCAAACACAAAAATTGTGGTTGATTATTGGTTTCTAAAAGTATCCTGCACAAATCATGTGTATCTTCACTGCAACTGCACCTGTATTTAAAAGGTTAGTGCACCCAAAAAATGAAAATTCTGTCATTAATTACTCACCCTCATGACGTTCCAAACCCGTAAGACTTTTGTTCATCTTTGGACACAAATGAAGATTTTTTTTGATGAAATCTGAGAGCTTTCTGTCCCTCCATAGACAACTACCAATTTGACACTTCAAAAAGATCATAAAGAGATTGTAAAACTAGTCCATATGAATTGAGCAGTTTAGTCCAAATTTTCTGAAGAGGCTTGATCAGTTTATATAATGAACAGATTGAATTTAGGCTTTTATTCACATATAAACATTGATCAGCGAACATAAACAGAAGCTCAAATGAAACTGCTTGATGCGCAAGAACAAACCTCTTGCAGAAGCTCAAACGTGCTCTCAGATTTCATCAGAAATATCTTCATTTGTGTTCCAAAGATGAACTAAAGTCTTAATAGTTTGGAACGACATGAGGGAGAGTAATTATTGACAGAATATTCATTTTTGGCTAAACTAACCCTATTAATTTCCAACTCGATCTCACAAGAAAACGTTACTGTTTTATGAAATGGTGATTTTGTATGAAATCGTGAAATCATTGTACAAATGTGATTTGTACAGAAACATACGATTTTTTCAAAAAAAAAAAAAAAAAAAAAAAAAAAAGCAAGTATGAAAGTCCACCCCTAAACATAATCATCAGTGGGGCGTAAGTAGATCGCATGAAAATATGTGAATGAGATCATACAAATTCATGCGTATTAGACATCCATTTCAAATTATAGCCATGAGAGTGTGTTGTTTATTTTACCTTGTGTCTTGTTCTTCATGGTTTTTGAGGATAATGCATATCATGTCATGCATTCTTTCTATGTTGTGATCTGCTGATTTTGTTTAGCTTTCTACCAAGTGAGAAATGGAGATTGTATAGTTTCATTGGATGCACAACCTTCAACATCAACAATGAAAAATATGGGAAGCATTTTTTTATAGGCACGTTGATAAGGCCATTAATTCTGTTATCCTAACTATGATTATATGGTTATTTGCATTTAAATGTTTTCTGCTACCATCTCAACCCGAACAGAAGAGACCTTGGGCACATTTTTGGGTCATGACCCACCAGTTGATAACCACTGCTCTAGTGTGTAGTCATGCTTAATCAAATTTCTGTCTTGGGGAAACTGTTGAGACTCCTTTCCAATGGGCTGTCCAACATTTATATGTTTCTGAGGTAATTTACTTTCATATTTGATGTTAGGAAGACCGTCTGTCTAATTGTGTGTGAGCCTCAGGCCTCATTCTGCACCACAAGCCTTTGATCACACTGCCTCAGTGTTTTGTGGATATTACATAACCATCTCTACTGGCTGTCTCTCTCTGTCTCTGTGTGTTGGCAGTTTTTCAGGCTATCTTCTCTTTTCCACAGCTGGTGTCTCTCTTTCTCCTCTTCATTCTGTGTTTTGTCCCTGTTAGTGCCGAATTCTTTTTTATTCTGCCTGTCTTTCTCCCTCATTGTCTTTCTCTCAGCCTCATTATCGTGGTTAAGTTTTTTTTTTTTTTTTTTTTTTTTCTTTTTCAAATGCACAGGAACTACAGTGTTTTAAGGCTTTTTAGACTTGAAAACAAAACTCAAAATTGACCCTATTACATTGTTAAAAGGGATAGTTCTCCCAAAAAATTACAATTCTATCATCATTTACTCACCTTGATGTTGTTCCGAACCAGTATGACTTTCTTATTCTGTGAAACACCAAAAGTTAAATGGAGACTGAGGCTCTTGAGCAGCATGCAGCATAAAGTTTTCATAAAAGTAATAATGTTCCAAGTCTTCTGAGGTCATACAATAACTGTGTTATTCACTACAAATCTTCCTCTCTGCCATAGATTGTATGTATGTATGTACAATTGTGGTCAGAATTATTGGCACCCTTGGTAAATATGATCAAAGGTGACTGTAAAAATAAATCTGCATTGTTTATCCTTTTGATCTTTAATTCATAAAATTAGCAAAAATCTAACCTTTCATTGAAGGAAAAGAATTCAAAGTGGGGAGGAAATCACATTATGAAATAAAAGTTTTTCTCCAAAACACGTTAGCCACAATTATTGGCACCCCTAGAATTTTTTATGAGTAAAATATCTCTGAAGTATATTCCCATTCATATTTATATTTTTTAGCACACCATGGTGATCATGAACATGAAATTGTCCAGCCATGACTTCCTGTTCCACAGGAGTATAAACATGAGGAAACACAAAGGCCAAATTCCCTTAATCATTCATCACAATGAGTAAAACCAAAGAATATAGTTCTGATGTGCAGCAAAAGTTTGTTGAGCTTCGCAAAATAGAAAGTGGCTGTAAGAAAATAGCTAAAGCATTGAAAACCCCCATTTCCACTATCAGGGCAATAATTAAGAAGTTCCAGTCAACTAAAGATGTTTCAAATCTGCCCGGAAGAGGACGTGTGTCTAAATCATCCTAATGCACAGTGAGGAGGAAAGTTTGAGTGGCCAAAGACTCTCCAAGGGTCACAGCTGGAGAATTGCAGAGATTAGTTGAATCTTGAGTCTCAGAAAGCCTAAAAAAAAATTATCAAACAGCACCTACATCCCCACAAGTTGTTTAGGAGGGTTTCAAGAAAACTCCTCTGTCCATCCAGAAACAATCTCCAACATATTCAGTTGTCAGACACGACTGGAACTTCAAACGGGACCGGCTTCTATGGTCAGATGAAACTAAAAAAAGAGCTTTTTGGCAGCAAACCCACCAGATGGGTTTGGTGCACACATGGATAAAAAGTACCCCATGCCCACGGTTAAATATACTGCTGGATCTTTAATGTTGTGGGCCTATTTTTCTGCTGGAGGTCCAAGACATCTTGTTCAGATACATGGCATCATGGATTCTATCAAATACCAACAAATAAAAAAAAAAAAAACCTGACCGCTTCTGCTAGAAATCCAATAATGAGCCGTAGTTGGATCTTCCATCGCCCAATCTGTAGAGATTCTGCATGAAGGAATGGTCTCTGATCTCTTGTCAGGTGTTCTCCAAACTCGTCAGGCGTTATAGGTGAAGACTCAGAGCTGTTATCTTGGCAAAAGGAGGTTGCAAAAAGTATTGAATAAAAGGGTGCCAATAATTGTGGCCAACGTGTTTTGGAGAAAAACATTTATTTCATAATGTGATTTTCCCCCCCACTTTCAATTCTTTTCCTTCAATGAAAGGTTAGATTTTTGCTAATTTTATGAATTAAAGATCAAAAGGATAAACAATGCAGATTTATTTTTACAGTCATCTTTGATCATATTTACCAAGGGTGCCAATAATTCTGACCACAACTGTATGATGCATGTATGTATTTGTTAATTTAAATTGTGGCTTAGTTCCATTCTAAAATCCCAGAGAAGCACACATTTATTTATTTATTTTGTTAGTTAGTTAGTTCCAGTCCTGGAGAAGCATTTTACTTTCTACAACTTGTATAAAATTGTGCAGTGATTCTGATGTGTGCTATAACATGTGAAAACTAATGTTGTTTTGTTGGCTCAGTGTTGTTCTCTATGGCTCGGTGCTGTGCATGCTGGCGGCACGCTCTGTTTTGATTGGCTCAAGTTTCAGCTGCTGTCCACTGTGCTGGAATGACTCTCAGCACGGTTGACCCTTGACCCCTGAGGGTCATCGTCCATTACCACATGAAACATAAATGTCAGCAGCCCTCCTGCTAAAAGCATTTGTCTTCTGGTGGGTCATCGGTCACAGCCCACCTGCTTTTACCAGGTCTCCCTCAGATACACACTCAGATAAATGCATCCGAGCCATTGAACGCCTTCCAGCGGCTTTGAACTACAGCAGGCGCATGCTTAAAGAGAAAAGTCCTGCAGATTGGTGTTGGTAGAACAATCACAGACTGAAAAAAGTTGTTAGTGTGAAATGTTATGCCACAGAGTTATACATCTTTACTTATAGCAAAGTCCTGTTAAATGAAATCCAAGAGCAGATGCATTTAATTTCAAACATCAGACTAATATATTCAGCTTTGGTTTGTATTTTGAGAGGAAATGGATTAAAGTCATCTGCCATGCTGGAAGCTGATTGGTTTATCTTAACGAATGGCCCAAGAGGATGCTGTTACATGCAGAATTGCGACTAACGATGCCTTGGAGTGTAGTGGTTATTGACCCATCAATCCAACAAACACTCTTTCCCTTGAGCATGAATACAGTGCATTCACTGTCCATTCATCTGCCTAATGCGTTCTGTCAATACTCACCCAATACTACCAAAAGATTGATTTGATTGTTGGAATGTTTTGCGTTCTGTTGCATTCTAGACGTGTTAATGGTTTCTGCGAATACTGCTCTGATTTTTTCTGTTCTACTTTCAAAATCACTTAAAAAAAAATAAAAAATCAGGAACAGTTTGTAATGAAATAGTTTGAGAACAAATTTTTGGACTTCCAGTAATTTTGGGGTTCTGGCATGTCTTGCTCTCTTTCATTCCTGTGTTACATAGCTGTTCAGATCATTCTGATATTTGTTCACAAATTAATATAATCATGTAAATTAATTTGGTTTATGAGTGAAGTTGCTGTAGGCAATGCGAAAAAAAGTCCAGTGACTGTGCGTAATTCAGAGATTTGACTTCAAACTCTGGACTTGTTGCTTTGTACTTTTAAAGGAGTCATATAATGCCATTTTTACAAGTTGTAAAATAAGTCTCTGATGTCCCCCGAGTGTGTATGTGAAGTTTTAGCTCAAAATACACCGAAGATCATTTTTTATAGCATGTTAAATGTGTCACTTTTAGAGGGTGAGCAAAAACGCTCAGTTTTTGTGCGTGTCCCTTTAAATGCAAATGAGCTGCTGCTCTCAAGAAGAGGGCGGAGTTTCAGGAGCTCTTGTTAGCAGCGCCGATTACCTCACGCAGACTCACTTAAAATGTTAGAAACTGCAGCCTTTTAGGTTCAAACCGGAGTCAGACAATGTAGAGACTCAAGAAGAACATGTGGAATGAAACAGGACGTTTCTGAATGGTTAGTTGATTAATTTATATAGCTGATGTGGAGTTAACTATCTTAAAGTCATTGATTAGCATATTCTGTCATGATAAGCTATAAATCGGTCATGTGGGAACTGGTGTAAGATCCTACAGAGCCAGAGAATATATGCTGCATGAAGATAGAACAGGTATAGTTTAGTTTGATTATGGTTAACTTATGTTGGTATCTTGCTTGACATGCTATTGCATTTGTGTTACATACTGTATTGCAATAGCATGGCCTCACCCCTTTGTTGCGTGTTCTCGGGGGCAGGGTTTATGTAAATTTTAGGGTTAGTGATGTCACCAACCCGGGAAGAAGCTTGTTGTAGTCCCTACCAGCCGTTTGTTGTAGTCCTTAAACAGAGAATTCTTTAAAGTGCCCCTATTATGGATTTTTGAAAATTACCTTTCATGTAGTGTGTAATATAGCTCTAAGTGAATAAAAACATCCTGCAAAGTTTTAAATCTGAAGTAGTTTTAAATTACTTGGAATAATGATGACTTGTTTACAAAGTATAATGCATTATCAGCTATTCACGTTTGTGCTCGGCTAACGTGGGAGTTTACAACATACAAAACAAACTGTTTTTTTCCTCTGCGTTTTTATTATTACAGTAGAGTTGAGCTCTATCTGTATTGTAATAGGATGTTAAGATGCTAGTCCGCGCTAACTAGTTGAAGTACACCCATTGTAATGTCAAATAATGATATAGCCATTTTTCTTTGTTAGTTATGACGAAAAAGTCTGTACACATCTGGCCTAAAAGTTTATCTTATGTTAGAGGTTTTCAGCTTCGCTTGGCATTCTGATACAGTTCACACAGGTGCACCTACATAAAGTATAACAGTAACGCTGCTATCACGTCTTATAAATAACTAAGGTGTCACTTACCAGTCGTGATTGCGAATCAGTTTCTGGTTGATCGACTACTTCAGACGTTTCATCGTCGGACTCGGGCTCGAATTGATATGGTAAAATTGATGCTATCTTTTCTGTCCATACATTGTGTATACACTGTCTTGCGAATTGATAGCTGTCATTCAGTTATAGCAATGAGCGAGCGGTGCACGCAGTAGACCAATCACAAAGGATTGGGCCATCTGACCAATCAGAGCAGTGTTGGCTCACGGAAAGGAGGGGTTTAGAGAGACTGATTCATTGAACTGCTTCAAACGAATCGTTTACCAATCTTTGGTGAACTGAGGTGAAATTAAATGTATATTATGAGAAAACTAAAATGTTTTTTTGACCTTGCATGCATGTAAACCTATTGTAGGAGACTCCCAAAACAATATTAGGAACCTTAAAAAAGGCATAATAGGGGCACTTTAAAAGAAAATATCTCCCTTTGCTTTGAACTTTGAGCATCGTAACTTTCCAGATGTTGTTTATGCTCAAACAGCAACATTACACACTAACTAAAGTTAAAAAAGTGAAATCATAATCATCCACCCCTTTAAGTGCATGAGACAGGGTTAAAGTTGGAACTGTTTGTACTTTAAGTGCTGTTTTTCTGCTTTTGTGTGATGCTGTAACTGATGCTGATGAGTTCAGTGCATTGGGCAAAGTTGATGCGAGTCATGTGAAAGGATCCTTACGGAACACAAACCTTTACAGTGTTTAGACTTCAGTGACAGAATGATTCCCTTCAAAACATCTTATGGAAGTGAACAAGCAAGTAAACATTTTTAAAGTTTATTTAGCTCTGGTCTAAAAGACCTATTTTTATAAGTGAACTCCTCAATTAAAGGGTCACACTAAAGCTAACTTCTTAGATTTATTGCTTTCTTCAGTCAAAAGGCCACTGAGAAAAACTTAAAATGGAGCCACTTCCTTGGAAATGTTAGTAGTAGAAACATTGCTGATTGTACTAGGAGTGTTGAAACTTAAATTTAAATTATATTTAATCAGGGATTGGAATCACCAGTTGTCCCACGCTACGATATTACCACAATTCTTAAAGTCCACATTCAGTGCGTCTTTAAACCACAATACGATATCATTTATGATTTTAAACAGTTTGCATCATGATGAAAAACCACTCACATAATCTTTATGAGTTCTTTAATATCTTCTTGTCTTATTTGTAAGCATCATTAAATGTCCATTAAATGTTTCTGTTGCTTTTTCTAGCTCTTAATGAACTGCGTGTGTGTATTTTCATAGGGTGGTCTGTTTAATGTGGTGTTTTATGCAGAACTAATGTTCAGGCAGTGTGCAGGGCAACCTCTGGTCATCAGAGTCAGGACCTCACCCCTCACCCTGACACCATTAGTGTGGGCTGGTGATTTAGACTCAAACACACTCACAGAAATAGACAAATGTCAAATCTACATACAGCACTGTTATCAGTATTTCAGATAATTCTGCTGTTCTCAAATGTACAAACAAACACACACGTGAATACTGCATATGCAAATATTTTCTCATGACCATAATCAAATAGGTAGATCAGAATGATCATTATTCTGGAGAATGCCATACACGGTGACCCCAGGATCATTTGTCTGATAGGGTCTGTCAGTGTGTGTTGTGTGTGTGATTGAGAGGTAATTGTTCAGCTCTAGGCTGGAGGGGTTGAGAGACAGTTATGTCCGACACCTAAGGCAGCTGCCTTCCTGCCTAGTTAGTCAATGACTTCACAGACAGAGTTTTTGTATAAGGCACCTCCTGAGGAAACAGCTTTCAGACCGGTTTTGAAGGCACCATAATGTCACATCTAATGATCTACAAAAATCCAAGTGGGCTTTAGACATAAGCAAATCTTTATTAGCAAAAATGCCATCTGAGGCTCATTGGAAATATGTGCTTGTGGCAAAATTGTATTATGATTTGCAACACTTTCAAAGTGAAATGTTCAGTGAGTGGTACAAAAAGCATATTCAATTTTATTCAAACCAGATGAACGTGAATCTGGCAATGTTTTATACGTTGGTTGTTGTACGTATCACGGCAGTTCTGAATTTAAATGTCCAGTGAGTGCCGCTTAAAGGTTAATGCTCTAGTGTTTGAAAATAACATACCACCTACAGTACACTAAACCCCACACTAAACCTAACCAATAATGTTAACAAAAGGAGCCGTGAGGTAAAAATTTGAGCTTTTTGAGCTCTTTTTTGAGCTCTGTTATCGCAAGTGCAATGCTGTACCAGGTAAACTACCGAGCAAGTTTATGTCAGACAAGCCAAATCAAAATGTATTAGTTTACAAATCATGTAAGTGGTTTTAGACCATAACATATTGTGCAAGGAACCATGTGAAAATAAGTCTTTATTAACAAATAATCCGCCCCCGTGATCATAATATGTGTGAAAGGAAATAAAATTTATTGACATTTTACTGTGTTGAGTGTTCATTTCAGCTGGAAACTGCAGGAAATTGTATGTATAGGTATATTTTTGTAGAGGCATGTCTTTCCATGTCGCACATTTAGAATTGTACATTTAAAAAATGTGAAAAAATGACTTTTAAGAATTAGTTCTTTGACTTTTTAATCTACTAACTAACTGCAAACTGCACACATATTGTGGGATATCACTGACAACAATTAATTCATATACACTGTAAATCCGAATAAGTTGGCAAAACTCAAAAAATTTGAGGCAATCGGTTGCCTCAAATTTTTAAGTTAAGAAATTCAAAGTTTAAGTAAGCAGAACTGGCAGATTTTTATTTTGTACTCATAGTTTAATTGTTCTTAACTTGAAATGTTTGAGTAACTTAAAATTATCATGTAACCTCAATGTAAACATTTTTATTAGTGTAAAATTAGCTAGCTATAACAAGCTAATTCAGAATAAGCTAACTTGCTAACAATAGCAGTATAGCACTTGCTGAATGAGTATAGCAATATAAAGCATTTAACTTACCTGCTCTCAAACCAAGCCGCATGTACACTTAACACCATGATGGTAACTCTCCAAAAACCCACATTAACAGAAACTCTTCTAAATTAGCATAACAAAACATTAATCACTATACTAAATCTCCCACTTAACATTAATCTTGCACAAAAAACATTATAACACTTAATTTTAGCATTTAAAAGAAATAAGTTCATAAAACTCAAAACAATTAAACTTCAGATTACTTAAAATAGATCAGTTCTGTGAACTTGAAAGAAAAAAAAAAATGTGCTAAATACTCATAAAAGTTAATCTGACTGAACTAATTTGTTTAATTTAAGTTTATCCTACTCAAACCAATTAATTGTTTACAGAGTTTACAGTGTATAATGCCTTCAAAAGCTGATCAAAAACTGTGCGTTTCCCAAAAGCATCTTTAGCCAACTATGGTCGCAAATTATTAGCATAGTTCAACGAGTCAGTGTTTCCCAAAACCATAGAAACATTCGCAAACAGCATTGCAAAGTTGCATGGTTGGATCTACAGCTCTCAACTTAGAAGCATAGTTTCTTATTTGCATGACATGTGGACTTAATAAATCCTTATCTTGAGTCATGACTAGCTAGTTGATTTCTTCAACAATGCATCATACTATGGTAGTTAAGCAGCGAGTTACGTCGTTGTACGGGAAACGCAGCCCAGATGAAGGCTTCCTAGTAGACAGGATGTTATTTCTCTTCCTCTCTCTGTCTGTTCAGAGCTTCTTATATATTTATCTTTGTGGAGTTTGACGTGTCTCTCCATGTATGTTTGTATAGTAGTTATGTGGTTATGTTCTGTGAGTGTGTGTGTGTGTGTGTGTGTGCACGTGCATGTGTGTATGTGATTAGATTTAGAGTGGATTGATGGCTGTGTACAGTATCAGACTAATGGAAAGCTTTTTACAGAGCTCATGTACGGCCGAATCAGTAATGTCTTCCGAAGCCCTGCATTAACACACACACAGAGAGAGAGAGAGAGAGAGAAGGCATGAGACGTAAAACAGCGGGCAAAAAATCAGAGGTAAAGGAGGAAGTCTGAGAGTCCAGATGAGATGAAATTGTTGCATGAAACAGAACCAGATGAGGATCTCTGATAATAATCAGCACAATCATTTGTACACATCAACGTAATCAAAATAGACATTTTTACATGGTTTATGGTCTCATTGTAAATTATTCCTCAGTGAACGTTAATCAAAAAATGTTGGCTTTCAACATTTTTCATCAAAATTCATGGTTTGACAATAAGGATGGCCTGCTGGCCTGAGGCCAGTGTGACCGTTTCGGACCAGTGCTGTGTTGCCTGCCTTTCAAATGTAAATGTTTGGATTCTACATTGTTGTTGCAAATTCTGCTTATTTGTCACAAATGAAATCTTATCTATTTGGCTAGCAGAGATGAGGTTTTGCATAAATGGCAAAATCTGAGTGCAGTGTCCCAACGGCTGTGTGAGTGTATCATATTAATTAACTAATAAAATCAATGTGAACGACCAAACAATACAATAAGATTAGATCAATTACAGTAAAAAGTATGTTGTTTCTAAGTGCTGGCTGATGAATACAGAGAAAACATAATAATAGTGCACATTATAAAACAATTTTAAAGAAAATGTGTGTTCTTAATATTTTTATTTTGTAGTAACCCATTTTATAAAGCACTCACAGAGTCTTTGAAGGGGAAATGGACAGTGTGATGATGCAGTGACATTGTGTAGTCAGTAAACTATGGAGAATGAGTGTAATCTGGGACTTTTCACTTTCAACTTCTGCAAATTACTGTGATTGTCACTCCAACACTTCAGACGAGCACATAATACCTAATGACCTTGTAATGAAATGAAACTAATGAAAATTTGTATACGTTGCTTGCAAAAAAAAAAGCTGTATCATCAGAATACACAAATATTGTGTAATGGCTGTCCTTAGAGAAACGCATGTGCATTACAGGAAAAATATCTGAAATGCGGAAATCTCCATGCGAAACAATTGAGATATTAAAGAGATCTTATTTGTTATTCTTTCTTCCTACCAGTTCACAGTGGTGATGGATGGATTGATGGCGCTGACAGAGGAGTGTCAGGACAGAAGAGAAAGAACAGGCAGTAAACTAAAGAAATGTGTGTGCATGTAAAGGTCTTTCCCTCTGGAGAGACGCCAGCAGTGCAGCCAGCTCACTGAATCTAAACCACATGCTCTCACTGACTGGCATCGACACACACACACAGTTTTTTATAGTGTTCAAAACTGTATATTCTATCCCCTAACCCTACCCCAAAATCTACCCATCACAGAAAACCTTTTGCATTTTCAAAAAACATCACTTATTATGATTTATAAGCTGTTTTCCTCATGGGGACCAAAGAATGTCCCCACAAGGACATGGATTCCGGATATTGCCATCTTTGCGGGGACATTTTGTCCCCATAACGTAGGGTTTACCCCCCCCCCCCCCCCCCCCACACACACACACACACACACACACGTGTTCAAGCACATGTTCAACTCCTGCTGTCCACCCACACATAAAACCAGCAGCAAGTAAACACACACAGTGTATAATTGACTGTGAGCTGATGTATTATTCTGACCTACATTACTATGTGTGTGTGTGTGTGTGTGTGTGTGTGTGTGTGTGTGTGTGTGTGTGTGCGTGTGTGATGGATTTGATGGACTTGGCTTGTGCTGAATGCTGTATAACGCTTCAGCACACAGTCAATTCACTCATTGTTTATCTCACAAATGCGCTTCTGTCTGTCTCTCTCACACACCTGTAGGACTGAAGATCATTTAATTGGGTAATTTTTGTACAGTTTCTACTTTTCCCATTGAAATGCCAAACATATTTTGTTTTAGCAAATACGCCAAGTACTAAATAGGTCTATTTAGCCAGTAAGCTACAAGAGGTTTCGTTGCAGTGATATTTACCACAGCCAGAGGTGTTATTAGATACAACGCAAAAAGGACTAAAACCCCTTTAAACATAGTAAAATCACTATAACATTCAGCCTCAAGAAGCTTACTGCTTGTAGAAAATTGGTGCGTGCGTATAGTAAATTTTATGCAACTTGCCTTGCACCGTTTGAGCACAAATGATACCTTGAATCATGTACTGTAACTTGTTGAATAGGTGTGCAATTAGTTTCTATGCATCACAGCTGATTAAAATGGGCCAAATTCAAAAGCAGCATTGCATGCTTCTTTTGGAGAGACTTGATTTGAATACAATCCCAGAATGCATTGCATAATACTCCAAGATCCAAGATGGCTGATGAAGGGAAAAAATGTCAATTATAAATAAACATATTAGATTCTTTATTGAAATGGTCAGAGCATATAGCATTGTGGGCACCACTCTAAAATATTGTGCAACTCTGCCTCTGGTGACTTGAGGTAAATTTCCGGCTCGAGGTTCTTTGCTAATCCCGTTTCCCTCTCTCCACCCCATGCTTTACTGTCTGATCTGTATACTGTCCTATCTAATAAAAGCATAAAAAGCCAAACATATAACTTTAAAGGGAAAAATACTGAAATGTATTAGCAATAAATAATTTTGACAGCGTGAGACTTTTGTGGACAGGGGAATCCCAGAATCCACTGTGACAAATTCAGTGAAAAAATAAATCCAAGATGAGCCTTGTGTTAAAGAAGTGCATTGAATGTACACTTGTAGTGTACTTTAAATCATAAAATTATATTTGGTAACACTTTATTTTACAGTGTCATTGTTACATATGTTACATGTAGTTACTATAGTAATAGCTATAAATTATGCATAATTACATGCAGCTAGCCCTAAAACAAACCAAACCGAATCCTAATCCTAAGTACATGAAGTTACTTAATATTACTCAGTACTTAAATGTATAATTACAGTGTAAAAAAGACAACTTATAAATAAAGTGTAACCTTATTTTTTTAAAACTGTACTTACAGATAATATAATATTAATGAAATAAAAGGTCTCTTAAGTGTACTTAAAAGAGTAGACTTTCATGAGTTTGTTTCCTAACATACTTACTATAAATACACTTTGTAATAATGTCAAATTAAAGGTTTGATTTAAAGAAACACTTAATTTAAATGTACTTTAAATTTCTTTAATTTGATTATAATTGCAACTTTACCATGTTAACTGATATAACCTTTAAAGCTAATATATTTTAAATGTCATAAGTTGCTACTATTACACAAATGTGTAATAATTACCAATATAATTGAATACATGACATGACAACTTTCAATAGAAATGACATTATATTTAGTATATAGTATATTTTAGTTTACCATAAATGCTTGTCAGTTCAACAGTACTTGTTAACCATATTTCAAAGACAATATACAGTAAGTAATTATGAATTTACATATAAATGTGTACTGAAGTCCTACTTAAGTGGGTCAAAAAACACTCTTAAGTTCAACTAATTGCATTTAATACAAATTTAAACCATAATATATTTTCATTTATTTGTAAAATATTTTATAATTGTAATTTAAAATTATAAAATCATATAAATAAACATATTTCATTCAATACCTAAAGATTAAAATAGATCAATGAAATTAAAACTAAATATTTGTATTTGAATTTTTATGTGAGTAACATAGCTATAAACATGAATATGAATATTTATAATGCATTGTATGGTCTCATGAAGATCTGATTTCAGTTAGGATGCTGCCACAGAAGGCAGTGAGGCAGCTCACTAGGTTTTATAACAGAGTCTGTCTTTGCGTATGAGAAGAAATCAGCTCAGACAAAGCAACATGCTAGACTCACGCACACACTCAGACACAATGGACATTAGTCTCTCAGCTTGTGTCAGACTAGAGGGGATAGATGAATGAATGCTACAAGGGAGGAGGGATGAAAAATGTACCTTGTCCTGTTTTTCTTTTCCCCCAGCCCCCTTCCTCTCTCTTTTCCCCCTACCTCTTCCTTTCCTAACTGCCTTGCTTTTGTCTTCTTCTCCAAACATTTCTCTCTCATACATCCGCAAACACATTTGAACTCTGTCCCAAAATCTAGTGAGTTGTCTTGCTGTCTGCTGTCTTCATAGGCATGCTTGCTAAATGAAATGAAATCTCACTGATTTTAAATGCTGTGCACATAGGCAGAAACCTCATGTAAGTTGAAATAGTCATCTCCACTTAGAATTGACTTCGGTCAAAGTCCCTTTCAAGGAAAGTCTGTTCACTCGGCGGCCATATTTGCAACGCCCCGGGCAGCTATTTCGGGCATCAAAGACCAAGTCCTATCTATTTGAATGGGGGAATCCAGAAATCTCAAAAACTGCATGGCAAACTCACAATTAACATATTTCAAATCAGCAACAAAATCTGACATGAACTGTCCAATAACTGTTGTTTCTTATGCTCAAATAGTGTTAAAAATGCTTATTTTTCAGGCTAGACGAGTCAATGCGCATGTGCAGTCCTAAGCGCAAGTCTCAGATTTCTGTGGGAACTGGAGCCTCTAACGGCAGCTGCAGTGACGCAATGACTTTACTAATCAGTGATTGGCTCTTTTACTGAGAAGGCGGGACGTATTCCACCATATTGCGCGTTGCAGTTTCTCCCATTCATAACTAATAGGAGTGAACCGTCTTTCTATATCTATAGTCTTTGCTTCAGTAGAGTTTGACTTTAGCATGTTGCTAAGCTAACTGTAATATGCACAAAAACACATTTGGGTATAACTTTAGTTGGTAATTAGATTGAACTGTTTCAATCAATCTGTTTTAATCAAATTATTTCTGTATTGAATATAACGGAAGTATAATTTGAATTAATATTTCTTCTGTGTGTCCGCCATTTTCTAACTGAGTAAGTCACAGTGTATTATGGCATGGAAGGATACATGTGAGGTTGCTATTGAATTTGATTAAAATGGCATTTTTTAACATTACTTACATTTTGGAAAAGGCTTAGAAACTGGAATAATTTGATGTGAAGTATTTGAGCTCATACTGCGATTTCTGAGTTTTGATTGCAGACATTGGAATCTTCACAAATCTGTGCACAGTTTGAAACATTGTTGAGATATGTTTTGAAAATAGAGGATACATATGAGATTATACTGGGTTCATTTTTTAGTAGAAACACAAGAGAAACAGGACACTCAAGCGAAGGTCTCCATTTAATCTTGTCTGAAAGAAACAATTGAGAATATAAAAAAGATATCATTTGTTGTATTTCTTTCCAAAGGGAAACTAATGCTTTCTCTTTTTCTTCCCTAGTAACAAACATGTGATCTGTAAGGACTGACTCATCACAAGACAAACACAATGAACCAGGTATGAATACAATCTTACTCACATGCAGAAAATATTATTTAACATTATACTTGTAGGCCTACATATAATGTCCTGCAAGGGGACTTCTGAAACAAGTTAGCATTTTTAATCCTTCAGTTCTATCGTCCCAACGTCAATGGATTTTGGTTAGATGCCTGAAATAAAATTCTCAAGTTAACACAAGCTCAAGATATTTTCACATTTTATTCTACAACATAAAACACTTCAGAAATACCCCATTCATTTTATTCAGCTTTTATGTGTCTTGAAAAAGGCGGTTGCTAACAAATTGCTAAATAGGATTACAGAAGTTGCCAGGGAAATTAAACATGATCACGCCAAACAGGAAAACTCATCTACTCACTAGTCCGCTTTCACAGCCTCATTGTGTTTATAATCACGCTCTTGCAAACTATTATAACTTAAACTTTCAGGGAAAATGTTATTAAATAAAAACTGAAAGAGTTGTTGGAAGCTTGGTGATGACGTTGAAGTCATGCAACCATTTATAGCCTATGTTTAAATCATAAACTTTTGTTGGTCGCAAAGCTTATTTTCGGCAATAATCCAAAAGCCAATGGAAAATACTATTGGCTTTTTGTTGATGGGAACCAGGGTAATGCTAACTTCCGTAATGGTAATTGGCCTATAAAATCATGTCATCCCTGCAGCACTCTATTATTTCATACAACTAGTGCAGTACAATTCTTGGCAATCTTTTTTCAGTATTGTACATTTACATTTGTTCAAATCCCCAACCCTTCTAATAGTAGCGAAACTTGCTTCAGAAAGCACCACTATAAAATCTAAAATAATACATTATTTACCCACCAGAGTTAGCACCTTTGGCAGCAATTAAAGCAGTGACGTCTTAACATTGTAATACTCAATTGGAGTGAGGTGTAGGCCACTCCAGGACAAGCTTTTTGGTTTTTAGCCACTTTAGAGTTGCTATTGTTGTGTTTCGAGTCATTTTTATTGTCCTGGAGAAAAATACGTCACAGTTGGCAAGAGTGCGATTCTGTCTCTAGCCTGTGACAAAGAT